>NW_024727461.1:0-5763 GCF_018991925.1 Homarus americanus
CAGACAAGATATTGTCCATCCTATCAACTATATCCCCCACCCCAGCTCCTGGCAAACACACCCTCATCCTATTTTTGTTTTTACCACAAAAGGCCCTGTCCATGTACCTTACCTGTGAGTCACCAACAATTAAAGTTTTTATACCTTCCTTGTCATACCTGCCCCTGACTGTACTAACGTCCAATTCGTCTATCAAGGGACTCAACGGGTTGGTACACTTAGCTGTTGTTGTCGTTGTTGTTGTATCCTTTGAGTGCTTCTTCACCACCAGCTTGGTCCTCCCACTACTCACGACTTTCCACTCGTTTGATTTTTCGTCAGACACCGGCTTTACTCGTCCAGCCTCTCCTTTTAACTTCGCCAGCTCTTTCCTTAAGAGTGTGTGGGCCGGGCACCCGTTCAGTACCATGACCCTGGCTGTGAGGGCAGGTGACTCCTTCAGTGCTATGACCCGGGGTGTGAGGGCCGGGCACCCTTACAGCACCATGACCCGGGGTGTGAGGGCCGGGCTCGATTTCAGTGCCATGAATCGGGGTGTGAAGGCCGGGCACCCCTATAGCACCATGAAACGGGGTATAAGGGCCGGGCACCCCTTCAATGACATGACCCGGGGTGTGTTTGCCAGGTACCCTTTCAGTGCCATGACCTGGGGTGTGAGGGCCGGGCACCCGTTTAGGTCTATAACCAGGGGTGTGAGGGCAAGGCACACCTTCAGTGCCATGGCCAGGGGTGTGACGGCCGGGCACCCCTTCAGTGACATAACCCGTGGTGTGAGGGCCGGGCACTATTTCAGTGCCATGAAATGGGGTGTGAAGGCCGGGACACCTTACAGTGCTGTGAACCGGGGTGTGAGGGCCGGGCACCCCTTCACATGACCCGGGGTGTGAGGGCAGGGCACCCCTTCAGTGCCATGAATCGGGGTGTGAGGGCCGGGCACCCCTTCAGCTCCATGACCCGTGTTGTGAGCGCCGGGAACCGCTTCAACCCCATGGCCTGTGGTGTGAGGGCCGGGCACCCCTTTAGGTCCATGACCCGGGGTATGTGGGCCGTGCACCGCTTCAGTGACATGACCCGGGGTGTGAGGGCCAGGCTTGCTAGTGACATGTCCAGGATGAGAGGGCCGGACACTGCTCAAGCCATGACCCGTGGTGTGGCGCGGGAACCGCTTCAACCCCATGGCCTGTGGTGTGAGCCGGGCACCCCTTTAGGTCCATGACACAGGGGTATGTGGGCCGTGCACACTTCAGTGTATGACCGGGGTGTGAGGGCGGGCACCTTCAGCACCATGACCAGGGTGGGGACCATTCAGTGCCATGAATCGGGGTGTGAGTGCCGGGCACCCCTCTAGCACCATGACACGGGGTATAAGGGCCGGGCACCCCTTCAATGACATGACCAGGTGTGTGTTTGCCGGGTACCCTTTCAGTGCCATGACCCGGGGTGTGAGGTCCGGGAACCTGTTTAGGTCTATATCCAGGGGTGTGAGGGCCGGGCACACCTTCAGTGCCATGGCCAGGGGTGTGACGGCCGGGCACCCCTTCAGTGACATGACCCGGGTTGTGAGGGCCGGGCACTATTTCACTGCCATGAAATGGGGTGTGAAGGCCGGGCAACCCTACAGTGCTGTGAACCGGGGTGTGAGGGCCGGGCATCCCTTCACATGACCCGGGGTGTGAGGGCCGGGCACCCCTTCAGTGCCATGAATCGGGATGTGAGGGCCGGGCACCCCTTCAGCGCCAAGACCCGGGGTGTGAAGGCCGGCCTCGATTTCAGTGCCATGAATAAGGGTGTGAGACTGGTGCCCTCTAACCTCCTCGGCCTGGGGTGTGAGGGCCAGGCACCTCCAGCACCATGACCCGGGTGTGAGGGCGGGCACCCCTTCCATGCCATGAACCGGGGTGTGAGGGCCAGGCACCCTTTCAGTGCTATAATCCCCGGAAGGTGTGAGAATGGGCACCCCTATGTGTTATGACCCGGAGTGAGTGGACCGGGCACCCTTTCAGTACCATGAACCGGTGTGTGAGGGCCGGTCACTCCTTCAGTGCCATGACCCGGGGTGTGAGGGCCGGGCACCCCTACAGCCCCATGGCCCTGGTGTGATGGCCCTGCACCCGTTTAGGTCTATGACAATGGGTGTGACGGCCGGGCACCGCTTCAGTGCCATGACCTGGGGTGTGAGGGCCGGGAACCCCTTCAGTGACATGACCCGGGGCGTCAGGGCCGGGCACCCCTTCAGTGCCATGAAACGGGGTGTGAGGGCCGGGCTCGATTTTAGTTCCATGAATCGGGGTGTGAGGGCCGGGCATCCCTCCAGCACCATCACCCAGGGTATATGGGCCGGGCACCCCTTCAATGCTATGACCCGGGGAGTGAGGGCCGGGAACCCTTTCAGTGACATGACCCGGGGTGTGAGGGCCGGGCACCCCTTCAATGACATGACCCGGAGTGTGTGGGCCGGGCACCCTTTCAGTGCCATGACCCTGGTGAGGGCCGGTGACTCCTTCAGTGACATGACCCGGGGTGTGAGGGCCGGGCAACCTTACAGCACCATGACCCGGGGTGTGAGGGCCGGGCACCCTTACAGCACCATGACCCGGAGTGTGAGGGCCGGCATCGATTTCAGTGCCATGAATCGGGGTGTGAGGGCCGGGCACCCTTCTAGCACCATGCCACGGGGTATAAGGGCCGGGCACCCCTTCAATGACATGACCCGGTGTGCGTTTGCCGGGTACCCTTTCAGTGCCATGACCCGGGGTGCGAGGTCCGGGCACCCGTTTAGGTCTATAACCAGGGGTGTGAGGGCCGGGCACACCTTCAGTGCCATGGCCAGGGGTGTGACGGCCGTGCACCCCTTCAGTGACATGACCCGGGGTGTGAGGGCCGGGCACTATTTCAGTGCCATGAAATGGGGTGTGAAGGCCGGGCAACCCTATAGTGCTGTGAACCGGGGTGTGAGGGCCGGGCACCCCTTCACATGACCCGGGGTGTGAGGGCCGGGCACCCCTTCAGTGCCATGAATCGGGGTGTGAGGGCCGGGCACCCCTTCAGCGCCAAGATTCGGGGTGTGAGGGCCGGCCTCGATTTCAGTGCCATGAATAAGGGTGTGAGGGCCGGTCACCCCTCCAGCACCATGACCTGGGGTATGAGGGTCGAGCACCCCTTCAGTGCTATGACCTTGGGTGTGAGGGCTGGGCACCCTTTCAGTGACATGACCGGGGTGTCAGGGCCAGGCACCCCTTCAATGACTTGACCCGGGGTGTGTGGGCCGGGCACCCTTTCAGTGATATGACCCGGGGTGTGAGGGCCGGTCACCCCTTCAGCCCCATGACCAGGGGTGTGAGGGCCGGGCACTCGTTTAGGTCTATGACCAGGGGTGTGAGGGCCGGACACTCGTTTAGCTCGTATGACCACGGGTGTGAGGGCCGGGCACACCTTCAGTGCCATGGCCAGGGGTGTGACGGCCGGGCACCTCATCAGTGCCATGACCCGGGATGTGAGGGCCGGGTACCCCTTCAGTGACATGACCCGGAGTGTGAGGGCCGGGCACCCCTTCAGTGTCATGAACCGGGGTGTCCTGGCCGGACACCCCTCCAGAACCATGGCCCGTGGTGTGAGGGCCGGGCACCCTTTTAGTACCATGAATCGGGGTGTAGGGCCGGGCACCACTTTAGGTACATGACCAGGGGTGTGAGGGCCGGGCAAACCTTCAGTGCCATGGCCACGGGTGTGAGGGCCGGGCACCCCTTCAGTGCTATGTCCCGGGGTGTGAGGCCCGGGCACCCTTTCAGTGACGTGAACCGGGGTGTGAGGGCCGGGCACCTCTTCAATGACATGACCCGTAGTGGATGGGCCGGGCACCCTTTCAGTGCAATTAGCCGGGGTGTGAGGGCCGGTCACTCCTTCAGTGCCATGACCCGGGGTGTGAGAAACCGGGCACCCCTTCAGCCCCATGACCCGGGCTGTGAGGGCCGGGCACCCGTTTAGGTCTATGACCAGGGGTGTGAGGGCCGGGCACACCTTCAGTGCCATGACCCGGGGTCTGAGGGCCGGGAACCCCTTCAATGACATGACCCGGGGCGTCAGGGCCGGGCAACCTTACAGTGCTGTGAACCGGGGTGTGAGGGCCGGGCACCCCTTCACATGACCCGGGGTGTGAGAGCCGGGCACCCCTTCACATGACAAGACCCGTAGTGGATGGGCCGGGCACCCCTTCAGTGCTATGAATCGGGGTGTGAAGCTGGGCACCCTTTCAGTGCCATGACCCGGGGTGTGAGGGCGAGCACCTCGTGTAATGACGCGACCCGTAGTGGATCGGGCCAGGCACCTTCAGTGCCATGAATCAGGGTGTGAGGGCCAGGCACCCCCTTCAGTGACATGAACCGGGGTGTGAGGGCCGGGTACCCTTTCAGTGCCATAAAATGGGGTGTAAAGGCCGGGCACACCTCCAGCACCATGACCCGGGGTATGAGGGCCGGGCACCCCTTCAGTGCTATGTCCCGGGGTGTGAGGACCGGGCACCCTTTCACTGACATGAACCGGGGTGTGAGGGCCGGGCACCCCTTCAATGACATGACCCGTAGAGGATGGGCCGGGCACCCTTTCAGTGCCATGACCCGGGGTGTGAGGGCTGGTCACTCCTTCAGTGCCATGACCCGGGGTGTGAGGGCCGGGCACCCCTTCAGCCCCATGACCCGGGCTGTGAGGGCCGGGCACCCGTTTAGGTCTATGACCAGGGGTGTGAGGCCGGGCACACCTTCAGTGCCATGACCCGGGGTGTGAGGGCCGGGAACCCCTTCAGTGACATGACCCGGGCGTCAGGGCCGGGCACCCCTTCAATGACATGAACCTGGAGTGTGTGGGCCGGGCAACACTTCAGCACCATGACCCGGGATGTGAGAGCCGTGCTCGATTTCAGCGCCAAGAATCGAGGTGTGAGGTCCGGGTACCCCTCCAGCACCATGACCCAGGGTTTGAGGGCCGGGCACCCTTTCAGTGCCATGAACCGGGGTGTTAAGGCCGGGCACCCCTTCAGATGACACGGGGTGTGAGGGCCGGGCACCCTTTGAGTGCCATGAATCGGGGTGTGATGGCCGGGCTCAACTTCAGCTCCATGACCCGTTGTGTGAGCGCCGGGAACCGCTTCAACCTCATAACCTGGGGTGTGAGGGCTGGGCACCTATTTAGGTCCGTGACCCGGGGTGTGAGGGCCGTTCACCCCTTCAGTGACATGACCCGGGGTGTGAGGGCCAGGCACCCCTTTTGTGACATGACTTGGGGTGTGAGGGCCGGGCACCCCTCCAGCACCATGACCCGGAGTGTGAGGGCCGGGCACCCCTTCAGTGCTATGACCCGGGGTGTGAAGGCCGGGCACCCCTTCAGCTCCATGACCCGGCATGTGAAGGCTGGGCACCCCTCCAACACGATGGACCGAGGTGTGAGGGCCGGGCACCCCTCCAGAACCATGGCCCGGGGTGTAAGGGACGGGCAGCCCTTCACTGTCATGTCCAGGGGTGTGTGGGCTGGCACTCTTTCAGTGCCATGACCTGGGGTGTGAGGCCCGGTCACCTCTTCAGCCCCATGACCCGGGGTGTGAGGGCCGGTCACTCGATTAGGTCTATTACCTGGGGTGTGAGGGCCGGGCATACCTTCAGGGTCATGGCCAGGGGTGTGAAAGTCGGGCACTGCTTCAGTGCCATGACCCTGGGTGTGAGGGCCGGGCACCCCTTTAGTGCTATGAAACGGGGTTGTGAGGGCCGGGCACCC
>NW_024727462.1:0-10468 GCF_018991925.1 Homarus americanus
AATAATCACATATAAGGCAATTGTTGCCATTTTTTATTGTCGCCCCACTGCTGCCAATAATCACATATAAGGCAATTGTTGTCATTTTTTGTTTTCGCCCCTCTGCTGCCATTAATCACATATAATGCAATTTTTGCCATTTTTTTTCGTCCCTCTGCTGCCGTTAATCACATATAAGGCAATTGTTGTCATTTTTTGTTTTCGTCCCTATGCTGCCGTTAATAGCATATAAAGCAATTGTTGCCATTTTTGGTTTTCGCCCCACTGCTGCCATTAATCACATATAAGGCAATTGTTGCCAGATTTTGTTTTCGCCCTTCTGCTGCCGTTAATCATATAAAAGGCAATTGTTGCCATTTTTTGTTTTGGCCCCACTGCTGCCATTAATCACATAAAAGGCATTTGTTGCCATTTTTTGTTTTCGCCCCACTGCTGCCATTAGTCACATATAAGGCAATCGTTGCCATTTTTTGTTTTCGTCCCTCTAATGCCGTTAATCGCAAGTAAGGCAATTGTTGTCATTTTTTTTCGCCCCACTGCTGCCATTAATCACATATAAGGCAATTGTTGTCATTTTTTTTTCGTCCCTATGCTGCCGTTAATCGCATATAAGGCAATTGTTGCCATTTTTTTTTTCGCCCCATTGCTGCCATTAATTACATATAAGGCAATTGTTGCCATTTTTTTCGCTCCACTCCTGCCATTAATCACATATAAGGCAATTATTGCCATTTTTTGTTTTCACCCCACTGTTGCCATTATTCACATATAAGGCAATTGTTGACATTTTCGGTTTTTACCCCACTGCTGCCATCAACCACATATAAGGCAATTGTTGCCATTTTTTGTTTTCGTCCCTCTGCCGCCGTTAATCGCATATAAGGCAATTGTTGCCATTTATTGTTTTCGCCTCACTGCTGCCATTAATCACATATAAGGCAATTGTTGCCATTTTTTGTTTTCATCCCACTGTTGCCATTATTCACATATAAGGCAATTGCTGCCATTTTTTGTTTTCGCCCCACTGCTGCCATTTATCACATATTAGGCAATTGTTGCCATTTTTTGTTTTCGCCCTATTGCTGCCATTAATCACATATAAGGCAATTGTTGCCTTTTCGCTCCCTCACCTTATTTTAAATACACTTATAAAACCCAATTTGTTGCTGCCATTTTTGTTTTTCGCCCCACTGCTGCCATTAGCAAGCATATAAAACCAATTGCCATTTTTTTGTTTTCGTCCCTCTGCTGCCGGTAATCCCCTTATAAAGGCAGTGTGAGTCATTTTGTTTTTCGTCCCTCTGCTGCCGTTAATCACATATAAGGCAATTGTTGCCATTTTTTGTTTTCGTCCCTCTGCTGCCGGTAATCCCATATAAGGCAATTGTGGCCATTTTTTGTTTTCGTCCCTCTGCTGCCGGTAATCCCATATAAGGCAATTGTGGCAATTTTTTGTTTTCGTCCCTCTGCTGCCGTTAATCACATATAAGGTAATTGTTGCCATTTTTTGTTTTCACCCCACTGTTGCCATTATTCACATATAAGGCAATTGTTGCCATTTTTTTTCGCCCCACTGCTGCCATTAATCACATATAATGCAATTGTTGCCATTTTTTGTTTTTCGCCCCACTGCTGCCATTAATCACATATAATGCAATTGCTGCCAATTTTTGTTTTCGTCCCTCTACTGCCGGTAATCTCATATAAGGTAATTGTTGCCATTTTTAGTTTTCGCCCCACTGCTGCCATTAATCACATATATGGCAATCGTTGCCATTTTTTGTTTTCGCCCCACTGCTGCCATTAATCACATATAAGGCAATTGTTGCCATGTTTTGTTTTCGTTCCTCTGCTGCCGTTAATCACATATAAGGTAATTGTTGCCATTCTTTTCGCCCCTCTGCTGCCATTAATTACATATAAGGCAATTGTTGCCACTTTTTGTTTTCGTCCCTCTGCTGCCGTTAATCACATATAAGGCAATTGTTGTCATTTTTTGTTTTCGTCCCTCTGCTGCCGTTAATCGCATATAAATCAATTGTTGCCATTATTTTTGCCCTCTGCTGCCATTAATTACATATAAAACAGTGATGTCATTTTGTTTCGTCCATCTGCTGCCATTAATCACATATAAGGCAATTGTTGCCATTTTTTGTTTTCGTCCCTCTGCTGCCGGTAATCACATATAAGGCAATTGTTGCCATTTTTTGTTTTCGCCCCACTGCTGCCATTATTCACATATAAGGCAATTGTGGCCATTTTTTGTTTTCGTCCCTCTGCTGCCATTAATCACATATAAGGCCAATTGTTGCCATTTTGTTTCGTACCTGTTTTGCCGGTAATCACATATATGGCAATTATTTGCCATTTTTGTTTCGCCCACTGCTGCCATTCATCACATATAAAGGCAATTGTTTGCCATTTATTGTTTCGCCCTCTGCTGCTGCATTAATCACATATAAAGGTAATTGTTGCCATTTTTTGTTTTTCGTCCGTCTGCTGCCATTAATCACATATAAGGCAATTGTTGCCATTTTTTGTTTTCGCTCCTCTGCTGCCATTAATCACATATAAGGCAACTCTTGCCATTTTTTGTTTTCGCCCCACTACTGCCATTAATCACATATAAGGCAATTGTTGCCATTTTTTGTTTTCGTCCCACTACTGCCGTTAATCGCATATAAGGCAATTGTTGCCATTTTTTGTTTTTGTCCCACTACTGCCATTAATCACATATATGGCAATTGTTGCCATTTTTTGTTTTCGCCCCATTACTGCCATTAATCACATATAAGGCAATTGTTGCCATTTTTTATTGTCGCCCCTCTGCTGCCATTAATCACATATAAGGCAATTGTTGCCGTTTTTCGTTTACGCCTCACTGCTGCCATTAATCACATTTAAGGCAATTGTTGCCATTTTTTGTTTTCGTCCCTCTGCTCCTATTAATAGCATATAAGGCAATTGTTGCCATTTTTTGTTTTCGCCCCACTGCTGCCATTAATCGCATATAAGGCAATTGTTGCCATTTTTTGTTTTCGCCCCTCTGCTGCCATTAATCATATATAATGCAATTGTTGCCATTTTTTTTCGTCCCTCTGCTGCCATTAATCACATATAAGGCAATTGTTGTCATTTTTTGTTTTCGTCCCTCTGCTGCGGTTAATAGCATATAAAGCAATTGTTGCCATTTTTTGTTTTCGCCCCACTGCTGCCATTAATCACATATAAGGCAATTGTTGCCAGTTTTTGTTTGAGCCCCTCTGCTGCCGTTAATCATATAAAAGGCAATTGTTGCCATTTTTTGTTTTGGCCCCACTGCTGCCATTAATCACATAAAAGGCATTTGTTGCCATTTTTTGTTTTCGCCCCACTGCTGCCATTAGTCACATATAAGGCAATCGTTGCCATTTTTTGTTTTCGTCCCTCTAATGCCGTTAATCGCATGTAAGGCAATTGTTGCCATTTTTTGTTTTCGCCCCACTGCTGCCATTAATCACATATAAGGCAATTGTTGCCATTTTTTGTTTTCGCCCCTCTGCTGCCGTGAATCAGATATAAGGCATTTGCTGCCATTTTTTGTTTTCGCCCCACTGCTGCCATTAATCACATATAAGGCAATTGTTGCCATTTTTTGTTTTCGCTTCACTGCTGCCATTAATCACATATAAGGCAATTGTTGCCATTTTTCGTTTTCGTCTCTCTACTGCCGGTAATCGCATATAAGGCAATTGTAGCTATTTTTTGTTTTCGCCCCACTGCTGCCATTAATCTCATATAAGGCAATTGTTGCCATTTTTTATTGTCGCCCTCTACTGCATTAATCACATATAAGGCAAGTGCTGCCATTTTTTGTTTTCGCCGCTCTGCTGCCATTTATCACATATTAGGCAATTGTTGCCATTTTTTGTTTTCGCCCCATTGCTGCCATTAATCACATATAAGGTAATTGTTGCCATTTTATTTCGCTCCACTGCTGCCATTAATCACATATAAGGCAAATGTTGCCATTTTTTGTTTTCGCCCCACTGCTGCCATTAATGACATATAAGGCAATTATTGCCATTTTTTGTTTTCGTCCCTCTGCTGCCGTTAATCGCATATAAGGCAATTGTTGCCTTTTTTTGTTTTCGCCCCACTGCTGCCATTAATCACATATAAGGCAATTGTTGCCATTTTTTGTTTTCGCCCCACTGCTGCCATTAATCACATATAAGGCAATTGTTGCCATTTTTTGTTTTCGACCTACTGCTGCCATTAATCACATATAAGGCAATTGTTGCCATTTTTCGTTTTAGTCTCTCTGCTGCCGGTAATCGCATATAAGGCAATTGTTGTCATTTTTTGTTTTCGCCCCACTGCTGCCATTAAACACATATAAGGCCATTGTTGCCATTTTTTATTGTCGCCCCTCTGCTACCATTAATCACATTTAAGGCAATTGTTCCCATTTTTTGTTTTCGCCCCTCTGCTGCCGTTAATCACATATAAGGCCATTGTTGCCATTTTTTATTGTCGCCCCTCTGCTGCCATTAATCACATATATAGGCAATTGTTCCCATTTTTTTTTCTCCCCACTGCTGCCATTAATCACATATATAGGCAATTGTTGCCATTTGGTGTTTTCGCACCACTGCTGCCATTAATCGCATATAAGGCAATTGTTGCCATTTTTTGTTTTCTCCCCACTGCTACCATTAATCACATATAAGGCAATTGTTGCCATTTTTTGTTTTCGCCCCTCTGCCTGCATTAATCACATATAAGGCAATTGTTGCCATTTTTTGTTTTCGTCCCTCTGCTGCCATTAATCGCATAAAGGCAATTGTTGCCATTTTTTGTTTTCGCCCGACTGCTGCCATTATTCACATATAAGGCAATTGTTGCCATTTTTTGTTTTCGCCCCACTGCTGTCATTAATCACATATAAGGCAATTGTTGCTATTTTTCGTTTTCGTCCCTATACTGCCGGTAATCGCATATAAGGCAATTGTTGCCATTTTTTGTTTTCGCCCCACTGCTGCCATTAATCATATATAAGGCAATTGTTGCCATATTTTATTGTCGCCCCTCTGCTGCCATTAATCACATATAAGGCAATTGTTGCCATTTTTTGCTTTCGTCCCTCTGCTGCCGTTAATCTCATATAAGGCAATTGTTGCCATTTTTTGTTTTCGCTCCACTGTTGTAATTAATCACATATAAGGCAATTGTTACCATTTTTTGTTTTTGCTCCATTGCTGTAATTAATCACATATAAGGCAATTGTTGCCATTTTTTGTTTTCGCCCCACTGCTGCCATTAATAACATATAAGGTAATTGTTGCCATTTTATGTTTTCGTCCCTCTGCTGGCGTTAATCGCATATAAGGCAATTGTTGCCATTATTTGTTTTCGCCCCACTGCTGCCATTAATCACATATAAGGCAATTGTTGCCTTTTTTTGTTTTCGCCCCACTGCTGTCATTAATCACATATAAGGCAATTGTTGCCAGTTTTTGTTTTCGCCCCTCTGCTGCCGTTAATCATATAAAAGGCAATTGTTGCCATTTTTTGTTTTGGCCCCACTGCTGCCATTAATCACATATAAGGCAATTGTTGCCATTTTTTGTTTTGGTCCCTCTGCTGACATTAATCACATATAACGCATTGTTGCCATTTTTTTATTTTCATCCATCTGCTGCCATTTATCACATATAAGGCAATTGCCATTTTTTGTTTTCGCTCCTCTGCTGCCATTAATCACATACATTGCAATTGTTGCCATCTTTTGTTTTCGCCTCACTTCTGCCATTAATCACATATATGGCAATTGTTGCCATTTTTTGTTTTCGTCCCTCTACTGCTGTTAATCGCATATAAGGCAATTGTTGCCATTTATTGTTTTCGCCCCACTGCTGCCATTAATCACATATAAGGCAATTGTTGCCATTTTTTCTTTTCGCCCCACTGCTGCCGGTAATCGCATATAAGGCAATTGTGGCCATTTTTTGTTTTCGCCCCACTGCTGTCATTAATCACATATAAGGCAATTGTTGCCATTTTTTGTTTTCGCCCCACTGCTGCCAATAATCACATATAAGGCAATTGTTGCCATTTTTTATTGTCGCCCCACTGCTGCCAATAATCACATATAATGCAAATGTTGCCATTTTTTGTTTTCGTCCCTCTGCTGCCGGTAATCGCATATAAGGCAATTGTGGCCATTTTTCGTTTTCGTCCCTCTGCTGCCGGTAATCACATATAAGGCAATTGTTGCCATTTTTTGTTTTCGCCCCACTGCTGCAATTAATCACATATAAGGCAATTGTTGCCATTTTTTGTTTTCGCCCCACTGCTGCCATGAATCATATATAAGGCAATTTTTGCCATTTTTTTCGTCCCTCTACTGAGGGTAATAGCATATAAGGCAATTGTTGCCATTTTTTGTTTTCACCCCACTGCTGCCATTAATCACATATAAGGCAATTTTTGCCATTTTTTGTTTTCGCTCCACTGCTGCCGTCAATCACATATAAGGCAATTGTTGCCATTTTTTGTTTTCGTCCCTCTACTGCCATTTATCACATATAAGGCAATTGTTGCCATTTTTTGTTTTTGCCCCACTGCTGCCGTCAATCACATATAAGGCAATTGTTGCCATTTATGGTTTTTGCCCCACTGCTGCCATTAATCATATATAAGGCAATTGTTGCCATTTCTTGTTTTCGTCCCTGTACTGCCATTAAGCACATATAAGGCAATTGTTGCCATTTTTTTTCGCCCCACTGCTGCGATTAATCACATATAAGGCAATTGTTGCCATTTTTTGTTTACGCACCACTGCTGCCACTAATCACATTTAAGGCAATTGTTCCCATTTTTTGTTTTCGCTTCACTGCTGCCATTAATCACATATAAGGCAATTGTTGCCATTTTTTGTTTTCGTTCCTCTGCTGCCATTAATCACATATAAGGCAATTGTTGCCATTTTTTATTGTCGTCCCTCTGCTGCCATTAATCACATATAAGGCAATTGTTGCCATTTTTTGTTTTCGCCCCAATGCTGCCATTAATCACATATAAGGCAATTGTTCCCATTTTTTTTCTCCCCACTGCTACCATTAATCACATATAATGCAATTATTCCCATTTTTTGTTTTCGCCCCACTGCCTGCATTAATCACATATAAGGCAATTGTTGCCATTTTTTGTTTTCGTCCTTCTGCTGCCATTAATCACATATAAGGCAATGGTTGCCATTTTTTTTTCGCCCCTCTACTGCCATTAATCACATATAAGGCAATTGTTGCCATTTTTTCCGTCCCTCTGCACCGGCCAATTACATATTAAACGGTATTTGCCATTTTTTGTTTTCGCCTCACTGCTGCCATTATTCACATATAAGGCAATTGTGGCCATTTTTTGTTTTCGTCCCTCTGCTGCCATAAATCACATATATGGCAATTGTTGCCATTTATTGTTTTCGTCCTTCTGCTGCCGGAAATGGCATATAAGGCAATTGTTGCCATTTTTTGTGTTCGCCCCACTTCTGCAATTAATCACATATAAGGCAATTGTTGCCATTTTTTGTTTTCGCCCCACTGCTGCCATTAATCACATATAAGGCAATTGTTGCCATTTTTTGTTTTCGTCCCTCTACTGCCGGTAATCTCATATAGGGTAATTGTTGCCATTTTTTGTTTTCGCCCCACTGCTGCCATTAATCACATATATGGCAATCGTTGCCATTTTTTTTTCGCCCCACTGCTGCCATTAATCACATATAAGGCAATTGTTGCCATGTTTTGTTTTCGTTCCTCTACTGCCGTTAATCACATATAAGGTAATTGTTGCCATTTTTTTTCGCCCCTCTGCTGCCATTAATTACATATAAGGCAATTGTTGCCATTTTTTGTTTTCGGCCCTCTGCTGTCGTTAATCACATATAAGGCAATTGTTGTCATTTTTTGTTTTCGTCCCTCTGCTGCAGTTAATCGCATATAAAGCAATTGTTGCCATTATTTATTTTCGCCCCACTGCAGCCATTAATCACATATAAGGCAATTGTTGCCATTTTTTGTTTTCACCCCTTTGCTGCCGTTAATCACATATAAGGCAATTGTTGCCATATTTTGTTTTCGTCCCTCTGCTGCCGTTAATTGCATATAAGGCAATTGTTGCCATTTTTTTTTTCGCAACACTGCTGCCATTAATCACATATAAGGCAATTGTTGCCATTTATTGTTTTCGCCCCTCTGCTGCCGTTAATCACATATAAGGTAATTGTTGCCATTTTTTGTTTTCGCCCCACTGCTGCCGGTAATCATATAAGGCAATTGTGGCCATTTATTGTTTAGATCCTGCTGCCATTAATCACATATAAAGGCAATTGTTGCCATTTTGTTTCGCCCCTGCTGCCATTAATCACATATAAAGGCAATTGTTGCCATTATTATTTTCGCCTCTCTCCTGCCGTTAATCACATATAAAAGGTAATTGTTGCCATATTTTGTTTTCGTCCTCTGCTGCCGTTAATCATATAAAGGAAACCCAATTATTTGCCATTTTTCATTTTTCGTCCATCTGCTGCCGTGTCATACAAGGCAACTGTTGCCATTTTTTGTTTTCGCCCCATTGCTGCCATTAATCACATATAAGGCAATTGTTGCCATTTTTTGTTTTCGTCCCTTTGCTGCCATTAATCGCATATAAGGCAATTGTTGCCATTTTTTGTTTTCGCCCCACTGCTGCCATTAATCACATATAAGGCAATTGTTGCCATTTTTTGTTTTCGTCCCTCAGCTGCCATTAATCACATATAAGGCAATTGTTGCCATTTTATGTTTTCGCCCAATTGCTGCCATTAATCACATATAAGGCAATTGTTGCCATTTTTTATTGTCGCCCCTCTGCTGCCATTAATCACATATAAGGCAATTGTTGCCGTTTTTCGTTTTCGCCCCACTGCTGCCATTAATCACATTAAAGGCAATTGTTGCCATTTTTTGTTTTCGTCCCTCTGCTGCCATTAATAGCATATAAGGCAATTGTTGCCATTTTTTGTTTTCGCCCCACTGCTGCCATTAATCGCATATAAGGCAATTGTTGCCATTTTTTGTCTTCGCCCCTCTGCTGCCATTAATCACATATAATGCAATTGTTGCCATTTTTTTTTCGTCCCTCTGCTGCCGTTAAATACATATAAGGCAATTGTTGTCATTTTTTGTTTTCGTCCCTCTGCTGCGGTTAATAGCATATAAAGCAATTGTTGCCATTTTTTGTTTTCGTCCCTCTGCTGCCGGTAATCGCATATAAGGCAATTGTTGCCATTTTTTGTTTTCGTCCCACTGCTGCCATTATTCACATATAAGGCAATTGTGGCCATTTTTTGTTTTCGTCCCTCTGCTGCCATTAATCACATATATGGCAATTGTTGCCATTTTTTGTTTTCGTCCTTCTGCTGCCGGAAATGGCATATAAGGCAATTGTTGCCATTTTTTGTTTTCGCCCCACTTCTGCCATTAATCACATAAAAGGCATTTGTTGCCATTTTTTGTTTTCGCCCCACTGCTGCCATTAGTCACATATAATACAATTGTTGCCATTTTTTGTTTTCGTCTCTCTAATGCCGTTAATCGCAAATAAGGCAATTGTTGCCATTTTTTGTTTTCGTCCCTCTAATGCCGTTAATCGCATATAAGGCAATTGTTGCCATTTTTCGTCCCACTGCTGCCATTAATCATATATAAGGCAATTGTTGCCATTTTTTTATTTTCGGCCATCTGCTTCCATTAATCACATATAAGGCAATTGTTGCCATTTTTTGTTTTTGCCACACTGCTGCCATTTATCACATATAAGGCAATTGTTGTCATTTTTTCTTTTCGTCCCTCTGCTGCCGTTAATTGCATATAAAGCAATTGTTGCCATTATTTATTTTCGCCCCAATGCTGCCATTAATCACATATAAGGCAATTGTTGCCATTTTTTGTTTTCGGCCCTTTGCTGCCGTTAATCACATATAAGGCAATTGGTGCCATTTTTTGTTTTCGTCCCTCTGCTGCCATTAATCGCATATAAGGCAATTGTTGCCATTTTTTGTTTTCGCCCCACTGCTGCCATTAATCACATATAAGGTAATTGTTGCCATTTTTTGTTTTCGCCCTACTGCTGCCATTAATCACATATAAGGCAATTGTTGCCATTTTTCGTTTTCGTTCCTCTGCTGCCGGTAATCCCATATAAGGCAATTGTGGCCATTTTTTGTTTTCGTCCCTCTGCTGCCATTAATCACATATAAGGCAATTGTTGCCATTTTTAGTTTTCGTCCCTCTGCTGCCGGTAATCGCATATAAGGCAATTGTTGCCATTTTTTGTTTTCGCCCCACTGCTGCCATTATTCACATATCAGGCAATTGTGGCCATTTTTTGTTTTCGTCCCTCTGCTTCCATTAATCACATATATGGCAATTGTTGCCAATTTTTG
>NW_024727463.1:0-4112 GCF_018991925.1 Homarus americanus
GGTGCACCTTGGAGTGTCGAAGGTGTACCTGGGAGTGTCTGAGGTACCTGGCAGTGTCTGAGGTGTACCTGGCAGTGCCTGAGTGTACCTGGCAGTGCTGGGGTGGTGTACCTGAGGGTCATGGCACCTGGGAGTGTTGAGGTATCAGGGAGGACAGAGGAGTACCTAGGAGTGTCAGAGGTGTACCTGGGGAGCATCGGAGGTGCACCTGAGTGTCAGAGGTGTACCTGGGGTGTCAGAGGTGTACCTGGGAGGTCAGAGGTGTACCTGGGAGTGTCAGAGGTGTACCAGGGAGTGTTAGAGGTGTACCTGGAGTGTCGGAGGTACCTGGGAGTGTCAGGGTGTACCTAGGAGTATCTGGGGTGGTACCTGGGAGTGTCTGAGGTGTACCTGGGAGTGTCAGACGGTACCGGAGTGTCAGAGGTGATCCATAGTGTCAGGAGGTGTACCTGAGTGTCAGAGGTGTACCTGGGAGTGTCAGGGGTGAACCAGGAGTGCTCAGTGGAGTACCTGGGAGTGTCGGAGGTGTACCTGGGAGGCCGGAGGTGTACATGGAGTGTCAGAGGTGTACCTGGCAGTGTCAGCGGTGTACCTGACAGTGTCAGAGGTGTGCCTGGGAGTGTCTGAGGTGTACCTGGGAGTGTCTGAGGTGTACCTGGGAGTGTTTGAGGTGTACCTGGGAGTGTCAGAGAAGTACCAGGGAGGGTCACAGGAGTACCTGGGAGTGTGAGAGGTGTACTTGCGAGTGTAGGAGATGTACCTGGGAGTGTAAGAGGTGTACCTGGGAGTGCCGGAGGTGTTCCTGGGAGTGTAAGAAGTGTACCTGGGAGTATCGGAGGTGTACCTGGGGTTGTCAGAGGTGTACCTGGGGTGGGGGTGTCAGACGTGTACCTGGGAGTGTCAGAGATGTACCTGGGAGTGAGAAGTGGCACCTGGGAGTGTCTGAGGTGTACCTGGGAGTGTAAGAAGTGTACCTGAGTGTCAGGTGTACCAGGAGGTCAGTGGAGAGCCTGGGAGTGTCAGAGGTGCACCTGGGAGTGTCAGAGGTGTACCTGGGAGTGTCAGTGGTTACCAGGAGGTCAGTGGGAGGACCTGGGAGTGTCAGAGGTGTACCGAGTACTGGAAGGTGACCTGGGAGGATTGGCGGTATACCTGGGAGGTCAAAGGTGTACCTAGGAGTATCAGAGGTGTACCTGGGAGTGTCAGAGGTGTACCTGGGAATATCGGAGGTGTACCTGGGAATATCGGAGGTGTACCAGGCGTGTCAGAGGTGTACCTGGGAGTCTCAGAGGTGAACCAAAGAGTGTCAGAGGAGTACCTGGGAGCACAGAGGTACCTGGGAGATCGAAGGTGTACCTGGGAGCACGGGAAGTGTACCTGGGAGTGTCAGATGTACCTGGGAGTATCAGAGGTACCTGGGAGTGGAGAAGGTACCTGGGAGTGTCAGGTGTACCTGGGAGGTCAGAGGCATACCTGGGAGCAGAGGTGTACCAGGGAGTGTCAGTGGAGTACCTGGGAGGTCAGAGATGTACCTGGGAGTGTCAGAGGTGTACCTGGGAGGTCAGAGGTGTACCTGGGAGTGTCAGAGGTGTACCTGGGAGTGTCGGAGGTGTACCTGAAGTGCAAAAGTGTACCTGGGAGTGTCGAAGGTGTACCTGGGGTTGTAAGAAGTGTACCTGGGAGTGTCAGAGGTGTACCTGGGAGTGTCGGAGGTGTACCTGGGAATGTCAGGGGTGTACTTAGTGTCAGAGGTGTACCTGGGAGTGCCGGAGGTGCACCTGGGAGGTAAGAAGTGTACCTGGGAGTGTCGGAGGTGTGCCTGGATGTGTGGGAGGTGTACCTGGGAGGCCGAGGTACCTGGGAGCAGAAGGTGTACCTGGGAGTGTCTGAGGTGTACTTGGGAGGCCAGAGGTGTGGCTGGGAGCGTCAGCGGTGCACTTGGGAGGACAGAGGTGCACCTTGGAGTGTCGAAGGTGTACCTGGGAGTGTCTGAGGTGCACCTGGCAGTGTCTGAGGTGTACCTGGCAGTGTCTGAGGTGTACCTGGCAGTGTCAGTGGTGTACCTGGGAGGGTCATGCACCTGGGAGCAAGGAGGTGTATCAGGGAGGACAGAGAGCACCTGGAGTGTCAGAGGTACCTGGGAGTGTCAGAGGTGTACCTGGGAGTGTCGGAGGTACCTGGGAGAGGTGTACCTGGGAGTGTCAGAGGGAACCTGGGAAAGTGGGAGATGTACCTGGGAGTGTCAGAGGTGCATCTGGGAGCTGGGACGGTACCTGGGAGCAAGCCAGAGGTGTACCAGGGAATGTCAGTGGAGAACCTGGGAGTGTCAGAGGTGTACCTGGGAGTGTCGGAGGTGTACCTGGAGTGTCAGGGGTGTACCAGGGAGTCCCAGTGGAGTACCTGGGAGTGTCAGAGAGGTGTACCTGGGAGTATCGAAGGTGTACCTGGGAGCATCGGAGGTACCTGGAGTGTCAGAGGTGTACCGGAGCATCAGAGGTGGAACTGGGAGTGTTGGGAGGTGTACCTGGGAATATCGGAGGTGTACCTGGGAGTATCGGAGATGTACCAGTGCATGTCAGAGGTGTAACGGGGGAGTCTCAGAGGTAAAACCAGAGAGTGTCAGAGGCGTACCTGGGAGTGTCAGAGGTGTACCTGGGAGCACGGGAGTTGTTCCCAGAGCACGGAAGTGTACCTGGGAGAGTTCGAGGTGCACTGTCAAGTGGTGTGTACCTGGAGAAGTCAGAGGTGCCTCGGAGTGTCAGAGGTGTACCAGGGAGTGAAAGAGGAGTACCTAGGAGTGTCAGGAGGTGTACCTGGGAGGTCAGAGGTGTACCTGGGAGCATCGCAGGTGTACCTGGGAGTGTCAGAGGCAACCTGGGAGTGTCAGAGGTACCTGGGAGGTCAGGAGATGTACCTGGGAGTGTCAGAGGCATTCTGAGGGGACATGTACCTGGGAGTGTCAGAGGTGTACCAGGAATGCCAGTGGAGAACCTGGGAGCGTCAGAGGTGTACCTGGGAGTGTCGGAGGTATACCAGAGTGTCGGAGGTGTACCTGGGAGGACAGGAGAGTACCTAGGAGTGTCAGAGGTGTACCTGCAGAGGCTGGGGCAGTGTACCTGGGAGTGTCAGAGGTGTACCTGGGAGTGTCAGAGGTGAACCTGGGAGTGTCAGGGGTGTACCAGCCAGTTTCAGGGAGTACCTGGGAGTGTCAGAGGTACCTGGGAGGTCAGAGGTGTACCTGGGAGAAGTCAGAGGTGTACCTGGGAGTGTTTGGACGTGTACCTGGGAGTGTCAGAGGTGTACCAAGGAATGTCAGTGAGTACCTGGGAGGTCAGAGGTGCACCTGGGAGGTCAGAGGTGTACCTGAGAGTGTCAGATGTGTACCTGGGAGGTCAGGAGGTGTACCTGGGAGTGTCAGAGGTGTACCGGAGTGTCGGAGGTGTACCTGGCATCTGTGTACCTGGGAGCATCTGGGGTGTAACTGGGGTCTCAGGTGTACCTGGGAGTGTCAGAGGTGTACCTGGGAGTGTCAGAGGTGTGCTGGGAGTGTCAGCAGGTGCACTTGGGAGTGTCACAGGTGCACCTTGGAGTGTCTGGAGGTGCACATGGGAGTGCCTGGAGGTACCTGGCAGTGTTCGAGGTGTACCTGGCAGTGTCTGGAGGTACCTGGCACTGTCAGCGGTGTACCTGGGAGTGTCGGGAGTGCACCTGGGAGTGTTAGAGGTGTATCAGGGAGAGTGAAAGAAGTACCTAGGAGTGTCAGAGGTGTACCTGGGAGGTCAGAGGCACCTGGGGTATCGAGGTGCACCTGGGAGTGTCAGAGGTGTACCTGGGGTGCTGGGAGGTGCACCTGGGAGTGTCAGATGTGTACCTGGGAGTGTCAGAGGTGTACCAGGAGTTTTAGGAGGTGTACCTTGGAGTGTCGGAGGTGTGCCTGGGGAGTGTCTGGGGTGTACCTAGGAGTATCTGGGGTGTACCTGGGAGTGTCAGAGGTGTACCTGGGAGGTCAGACGGTACTGGGAGTGGCAAGAGGTGATCCTGATATGTCAGAGGTGTACCTGGGAGTCAGAGGTGTACCTGGAGCAATACGTAACCGGAACGAAGCACATCAG
>NW_024727464.1:0-8515 GCF_018991925.1 Homarus americanus
CTGATTAAAGTTCTTGTTAACTGTCAGGGAGGTGTCCGGCCCTCCCCCCGTCCCCTTCTCTTCTTCCCATCCTTCCTTCTAATCTGGCTCTCCGTCCCCCCTATTCCATCCTTCAATGTCACCCTTCCTTCCCTCCCTACCTCCTTCCCCTCCCCTCTCTACCTTACATCTATCCCTGTCCACCTCCTCCATCCTGCCCCTTCCTCCCCTCCCCCTCCATCCTGGTCCCTTCCTCACTTGATTCCATCCCTCCCTCCTTCCCCCCTCCCCTCCCTCCCCTCATTTGCACATGAACGGGAGAATCAGGAATGGAATCGAATGACAATAAACAGATGACAACAATAACAATATACACAAGGAAATATGTTTGAGTCATCATTTTTCATTGGAATAAATAATTACTTCGTGTCTCTCTCTCTCTCTCTCTCTCTCTCTCTCTCTCTCTCTCTCTCTCTCTCTCTCTCTCTCTCATTATTCATTTTCTACACAACTTGGGATCTATTTTCTTTTCTCAACTTGACATTCCGTTCAATTATTTTCTTTTATTGTTGTTTATGATTGATTGATTATTCGTCGTACAAAAAATAAACAAATAAACAAGGGGTAAATCCAGGTGTGTTAATGACCATAGGTAGAAAAGGTGTGTGTGTGTGTGTGTGTGTTTTACTTATTGAGTATTGTGTACGCATCTTCTTTGTGTGTGTTTATTTATTATCTGCATTAATGTTTGTTTGTGTATCTGTGTACATGTACGCACATGTGTATATGTGTATGTGTGTTTAATAAGCATTTATGTATATGTGTATGCCTTTACATATAAATACTTACACTTTCAGGGGAATAGAGAAACTAATCAGGAAAAAATCGACAATCAGAAAATAAAGTCTCCAATCAGGGAATAAAATCGACAATCAGAGGAATAAAATGACCAATCAGGGGCTGAGCCAGACAGAGCGACGCTTCAAGCAATCAGAACAATTCAGAATCAGTGACGGTGAGCAGACCTTAAAAGAGATAGTGTGTGTGTGTGTGTGTGTGTGTGTGTGTGTGGGAGGGGGTGGAGATGGGTAGGAAGGGATGAGTAGGAGGAGAAGGAGGAGGAGGAGGAGGAGGACCCAACTCTCTTTGTCACCTTGCATCCTTCAAGATATTTCCCATAAGTTTAGTTCATCAGCTGAGAATCCATCTATTATATTCTACCATTTAACCTTTGAGAAACATTAATTAAAACACAATCAAAAAATATTATAAATTTGACTTAAAAATCATAAAAAAAGGTGAATTAATCTCCTATATCACATTTATTTAGAGACTTTAAAACGAGGTCATAAACATACGCCAAAATTTACAAAAATCATTCATACATTCAATATTGACTTGATATCGTTTGATAATTATCAATCTAGTGGCCCACAGTCCTCAGAGTGATGTGGGGAAAATAGTCTTAGTCGAATAATTCTTAGATCTCGTTGGGTTGTATCCATACTGTATGTTTCATAGAAGTCAACAAACTGTGTTCGAGTTGTTTCATAGAAGTCAACATTTGTGTTCGAATTGTTTCATAGTGTCTTGTCCTCCTGAGAAACAAAACTAATCATAAGTTCATAAAGTGATTAAGGAAAATAATGATTCTTGAGGTGGTGTGAGATCTGATCGTGTTACTTCCACATACCAAGTTTCATTAAAATCCATTACTATTTGTTTGGGTCACGGATTCAATTAACAGCGACTACAATATTTGATCCAACCTAACAAAAGGAATTTCAAACAGCTGTAACTCTCTACAATAAATAAGGAAAATACTGATTCTTGACCTCATGTGAGAGTTCATTACGTTACATCCACACGATAAGTTTCACCATAAGCCATCACCACTTTTTCTCTCTTACAATTTCCGGGTTATATGCATGATTTTTCGACCCACGCATACACAGAGAAACAAAACGGCCATAACTTCCAAATTAAAACAGGAAACACAATGATTCTTGACCTTGCACAAGATCATGTTAGGCCACAGTTTTATAGAAAGTCGCAACAAAATCAGCTGTTATTTATTTAAGATGTTGTATAAAGTCTGAGGAGCACA
Source organism: Homarus americanus (assembly GCF_018991925.1). NCBI lineage: Eukaryota > Metazoa > Arthropoda > Malacostraca > Decapoda > Nephropidae > Homarus > Homarus americanus. The sequence continues at coordinate 2,087 of NW_024727464.1, forward strand.
GGGAAGCAGTAATAGGTCAAACTCCCCAAAAAAGACGGAGGGAAAATACTCATTACTGAACTTATACGAGGCGCCCACAACACATCTGTACACCAGACTCAGAATCGAGTTGAATCTATTCTCGAAATATTACCTTCACTGTCTCACGGAAGGACGGACTGGCAGACGGACAGACACGGAAAGACGGGTGGGTAGATGGACAGACACGGAAAGACGGGTGGGTAGACGGAAAACACTGAAGGACGTGCGGGTAAATGGACAGACACACGGAAGGATGGACGAACACCATTATCAAGTCCCCTTCTGCAACATGACTTCGGACAATAACAGAGTAATAACAACAGTTCACAACACACACACATGCAACAATAACAAACACCTTACCCACCACTAACTTCACTGCACTCCAGTTGTTACTCTGCCACCTGTAGTCTCTCAGGCAGGTTGAGGACTCTTGAAAGTTGCCATTGAGAGGTAATAAAGAGGCAATTAGTCACACCTTGAGCTCGTCAAAGGTTGATAAACCAACTGACATAAAAATGTTTTTGTACAGCTTAATTTTACCTTAAAAGGTCAGATCAGGTCAGGCCACAATGCAATTATTTTAAAAACTTAAGGGATGATCTTGTCTTCAATAATCATAATTTAGAAGGTTAAGGGTCATGTGTATTCTTCTTGTCATCGTTTCCACTTTATTTTCTTCGTCAGTTAACATAATGACAATATCGTCATCACTAATATTATTATTAATGGTTGTAAGTTGTGTCACACATGATGGACTCAATACAAGTTACTCAATACAATAAATACGATACCACACACCCACACCCACACATATATATATATGCAAGTAAATCACTGTAGGTGCGCGTGATCTAGGTATATGCTGATAACCACAAGGAAAGAAGAAAACACGAAGTTCCCAAGCGCTTTCGTGTAATTCACATCTTCAGGGGTGAGTACAGACTAGTCTGTACTCACCCCTGAAGATGTGAATTACACGAAAGCGCTTGGGAACTTCGTGTTTTCTTCTTTCCCTGTGGTTATCAGCATATATATATATATATATATATATATATATATATATATATATATATATATATATATATATATATATATATATATATATATATATATATATATATATATATATATATTTACAAAATAATTACTAAAGCACAACACTGGCGATAGAACTGTCAGTTGAAGTAACATTCTCTGGGCTGAGTAATTACATCACACTGTCAACCCACCAGGCCTGGAGGTCACGACAATACAGGTGATGTGTGTGTTGACGGCAGCGTGTCAGGCCCTCAGATGGGTCCAGTGTTGTTAGTGTTGTTGTGACACACGCCCTCTGTTGGAGACTTGCTCAATTGGAAGGCATGATGGTGCGAGTATTATCCCTGTTAACAACAATCATAAACACAGGCCAGGGCAACAAGGGTCAACCTCACTACGGGCACACTGTCTCAGGAGTATTATAGAGTAAATAAATAGCCTGATAATGTATACTATACCTCACTTATCCTACACCACCTCCTTCCCTCACTATCTTACACCTCCCTCCCTCACACTTACCCAACTCCTCTCCCCTCTCTCACACCGCCCTCCCTCACACTTACCCTACACCTCTCCCCTCTCTCACACCGCCCTCCCTCACACTTACCCTACACCTCTCCCCTCTCTCACACCGCCCTCCCTCACACTTCTTCATCTCTACACCTCTCTCCCCCCTCTCCTCACACCGCCCTCCCTCACACTTACCCCTACACCTCCCCCTCTCTCACACCGCCCTCCCTCACACTTCTACTCCCCCACACCCTCCCCCCTCCTCACACACCGCCCTCCCCACACCCCACCCCACACCCTCTCACACCTCCCTCCCTCACACTTACCCTACACCTCTCCCCTCTCTCACACCTCCCTCCCTCACACTTACCCTACACCTCTCCCCTCTCTTACACCTCCTCCCTCACACTTACCCTACACCTCTCCCTCTCCACACCGCCCTCCTCACTTACCCTCACCTCTCCTCTCTCACCGCCCTCCCTCCACTTACCTACCACCTCTCCTCACCGCCCTCCCTCACACTTACCTACACCTCTCCCTCTCACACCTCCTCCCTCACACTTACCCTACATCTCTCCCCTCCTCTCACCTCCCTCCCTCCACACTTGCCTACACCTCTCCTCTCTCACACCGCCCTCCCTCACCTTGCCCTACACCTCTCCCCTCTCTCACCGCCCTCCCTCACACTTGCCTACACCTCTCCTCTCTCACCGCCCTCCCTCACACTTACCCTACACCTCTCCCTCTCTCACCTCCTCCTCACACTTACCTACACCTCTCCCTCTCCTGCACACCTCCCTCCCTCACACTTACCCTACACCTCTTCCCTCTCTCAAACCTCCCTCCCTCACCTTGCCCCTACACCTCTCCTCTCTCACACCTCCCTCCCTCCACATACCCTACACCTCTCCTCTCTCACCGCCCTCCCTCACACACTTACCCTACACCTCTCCCTCTCTCCACCGCCCTCCCTCACACTTACCCTACACCTCTCCCCTCTCACCGCCCTCCCTCACACACTTGCCTACACCTCTCCCTCTCTCACACCGCCCTCCCTCACACTTACCTACACCTCTCCCTCTCTCACACCTCCCTCCCTCACACTTGCCTACATCTCTCCCTCTCTCCACTCCCTCCCTCACACTTACCCCCTACACCTCCTCTCTCACACACCTCCTGCACTTACCCTACATCCTCTCCCTCTCACACCTCCCTCCCTCCACACTTACCCTACACCTCTCCCTCTCGACCGCCCTCCCACACTTACCCTACATCTCTCCCTCTCCACACCTCCCTCCCTCCTTACCCTACACCTCTCCCTCTCTCACCTCCCTCCCTCACACTTACCCTACACCTCTCCCTCTCTCCACCTCCCTCCTCACACTTACCTACTCTCTCTCACACCTCCCTCCCTCACACTTGCCCTTCACCTCTCCTCTCTCACCTCCCTCCCTCACACTTACCCTACCTCTCCCCTCTCACCTCCTCCCTCACACTTACCCTACCTCTCCTCTCTCACCGCCTCCCTCACGCCCACCTACACACCTCTCCCTCTCTCACACCTCCTCCCTCACACCCTTTCCTCTCCCTCTCTCACACCTCCCTCCCTCCCTTGCCTACACCTCTCCTCTCTCACCTCCCTCCCTCACACACTTACCCTACACCTCTCCCTCTCTCCTTTTCCTCCCTCACACTTACCCTACACCTCTCCCTCTCTCACACCTCCCTCCTCACACCCCACCCTACCTCTCCCTCTCTCACACCTCCTCCCTCACACTTGCCTCACCCTCTCCCTCTCTCACACCTCCCTCCCTCACACTTACCTACACCTCTCCCCTCTCTCGACCGCCCTCCCTCACACTTACCCGACATCTCTCCTCCTCTCCACACCTCCCTCCCTCGCACTTACCCTACACCTCTCCTCTCTCACACACCTCCCTCCTCACACTTGCCCTACACCTCTCCCTCTCTCACTCCCTCCATCACACTTACCCTACACCTCTCCTCTCTCCACACCTCCCTCCCTCACACTTACCCCCTTCACACCTCCCTCCCTCACACTTTACCCTACACCTCTCCCTCTCTCACACCTCCCTCCTCACACTTACCCACACTTCCTCTCTCTACACCTCCTCCCTCACACTTACCTACACCTCTCCTCTCTCACACCTCCCTTCCTCACACTTTACCCAACACCTCTCCCTCTCTCTACCCTCCCTCTCTTACCGCCCTCCTCCCTTACCTCCTCTCTCACCTCCTCCTCCACCCTTCACCTCCTCTCACCTCCTCCCCTCACCCTACACCTCCTCCCTCTCCTCCTCCTCACCTACCTCCCTTTCCCTACACCTCTCCCCTCCACATACCCTACACCTCTCCCTCTCTCACACCTCCCTCCTCACACTTGCCCTACACCTCTCCCTTCTCCACCTACCTCCTCACCCTTAACACCTCTCCTCTCTCACCTCCTCCTCACACTTACCTCCTCCTCCTCCTCCTCACACACTTACCCAACACCTCCTCCCCTCTCTCCACCTCCCTCCCTCCCCACACTTCCCTACCTCCCCTCTCTCACACCTCCCTCCCTCACCTTACCCTCTCCCTCTCTCACACCTCCTCCCTCCCCTTTAACCTCTCCTCTCTCCTGCCTCCTCACCCAACACCTCTCCCCTCTCCACCCCTCCCTCCTCTGCAACACCTCTCCCCTCTCACCTCCTCCTCCACACTTACCCCAACCTCCTCCCCTCTCCCCTCCTCCCTCCCTTACCCCTACCTCTCCCTCTCTCCTCCTCTCCACCTCTCCTCTCCCACACCTCCCTCACACTTACCCTACACCTCTCCCTCTCCCACCTCCCTCCCTCCCTCCCACCCCACCTCTCCCCTCTCTCCCCTCCCTCACACTTCCCTCTCCTCTCTCACCTCCCTCCTCCCCTTACCTCCCCTCTCCCTCCCTCCTCCCTCCCCCCCTCCCCTCTCTCCCCTCCCTCACACCCCACCTCTCCTTCTCTCCCCTCCCCCTCCCTCACCCTTACTCCTCTCCCCTCTCTCCCACCTACCTCCCCTCACACTTACCTCACCTCTCCCCTCTCTCCCCCACCTCGCCCTCCTCCTCCACACCTACCTCCTCACCTCCTCTCCCTCTCTCCACACCTCCCTCCCTCCCTTACCCTCCTCCCTCTCACCTCCTCCTCACACTCTTCTCCCTCTCTCACCTCCCTCCCTCACCTCTCCTCTCTCTCACCTCCCTCCTCACACTTACCCAACATCCTCTCACCTCCTCCCTCTCTCCTCCTCCCCTCCCCACACCTCCCTCTCTCCTCTCCCTCCACCCACCTCTCTCTCTCCCTCCCCTCTTACACCTCCTCCTCTCTCCCACCTCCCTCCCCCTCTTACCTCTCCTCTCTCCCTTCCCTCCTCCCTTCACCTCTCCTCTCACCTCCCTCCTCCACACCCCACCCAACACCTCACCCCTCTCTCCTCCCTCCCTCCTTTCCCCCTTACCTCTCCTCCTCCCTCAACCACTCTCCTCACTCCTCTACTTCTCCTCAGTTACATGTAGACACAAACATCCAGCCAGTATTTGCAAGTAGTCCCAAAGCAAGTGGCAGTGTCAGTACTGGCTCTCCCCTTTCTATTTGTCTCCCCCTCCTCCTCTCCCCTCCCCTCACTCCTGGGCCTATCTCCTCTACTCTCTCTGTCCCATTCCTTCCCCCTCTCCAGTCTCTATCTTCTCTTCCTCCCTCCTTCTATCATCTCCCCCCTACCTCTCTCTGTCATTATTTTCTAATCCCATTTCCCTTCTGTATCCCTCCCCCCTTCTCTTCCCCTACCGCCTCTCTTCTTCATTCTCTTCTGTTCTCCCTACCACTTCCTCCTCCTCCATCTCCCCAACATCCACACCCTCACCCCCTCCTCCCCAACATCCACCCTCCCTCCTCCCCAACATCCACACCTCCTCCTCCCCAACATCCACCTCCCCTCCTCCCCAACATCCACACCCCTCCCCCCCTCCTCCCCAACATCCACCCCTCACCCCCTCCTCCCCAACATCCACCTCCCCCTCCTCCCAACATCCACCCTCACCCCTCTCCCACCTCACCCCCTCCTCCCCATCCCTCCCCCTCTCCTCCTCCACTTATCTTATCCACAATCTCCCCTCATCTCCCCCCCTCCCCCCTCATCTCTCTCTCTCCCTGTCTCCCCTCTGCGAATGTCTGTCGGTCTGGTGGGGCTGCTATAACATTGTTTCTGGTATATGTTATAGCCCTCGTCCAGGTCGCTCAGCATATATAAATATTGCCTCAGTCGTGCTGGTGTATCTGGCCCTTGTTAGACCAAGTGTGGACGCCAAAACCGCCAAATATTCTTTTCATACGCGACATACCAACGCTTCTCACCCATCACGTCGCCAAATAGGTATCACTAAAAAAACAAAATAGGTATCGATAAATTGGGTGTTCAAAATATATACCGCCAAAAATGTGTATCGCTAAGAATATAACCTAAAGTACCGCCAGATTATGAGTTACTAGATAGATAGATAGATAGATAGATAAATAGATAGATAGATAGATAGATAAAATAGACAGACAAGAAGAACGAACAAACAATCACACAGACAGTACAAGTTCACACTGACTCAGCACTTGTGCCTATAGACAGTGCTGGAATACAAACAATCGTAAACAATAAGTAAGCTGAAACAAGAACAGCTCCAGACAGTCGGGTATAGAGAGACAGAACACGTATTGCAAACAATGTTCATGACAGGCCCATAACGCCGCTTCAGTACACCTAAATGCATCCATGGCACACCCTAATATTACACCCCCTTCACCCACACCACTACACTCCCCACTC
>NW_024727465.1:0-8066 GCF_018991925.1 Homarus americanus
CTCCCACGGTGGTGATGGTGAACCTAACGCTCCCTGGTACACACACTCCCACTGCGGTGAACCTAACGCTCCCTGGTACACACGCTCCCACGATGGTGATGTTGACCCTAACGCTCGCTGGTACACACACTCCCACGAAGGTGAAGGTGAACCTAACGCTCCCTGGTACAGACACTCCCACAGTGGTGATGGTGAACCTAATGCTCTCTGGTGCACACTCCCACGGTGGTGATGGTGAACCTAACTCTCCCTGGTACACACACTCCCACGGTGGTGATGGTGAATCTAACATTCCCTGGCACACACACTCCCACGGTGGTGATGGTGAGCCTAACGCTCCGTGGTACACACACTCCCACGGTGGTTATGGTGAACCTTACGCTCCCTGGTACACACACTCACACGGCGGTGACCCTAACGCTCCCTGGTAAACACACACTCCCACGGTGGTGATGGTGATCCTAACCCAACCTGGTACAGACACTCCTACGGTGGTGATGGTGAACCTAACGCTATCTGGTACACACACTCCCACGGTGGAGATGGTGAACCTAACGCTCCCTGGTACACACACTCCCACGGTGGTGATGGTGAACCTAACACTCACTGGTACACACACTCCCACGATGGTGTAGGGGAACCTAACGCTCCATGGTACACACACTCCCAAGGTGGTGATGGTGAACCTAACGCTCCATGGCACACAGACACCCACGATGGTGAACCTAACACTCCCTGGTACACACACTCTCACGGTGGTGTTGGTGAACTTAACGCTCCCTGGTACACATACTCCCACGGTGGTGATGGTGAACCTAACGCTCCCTGGTACACACACTCCCACGGTGGTGATAGTGAACCTAACGCTCCTGGTACACACACTCCCACATTGGTGATGGTGAACCTAACGCTCCCTGGTACACACACTCCCACGGTGAGAATGGTAGACCTAACGCTCCTAGTACACACACTCCCCACGGTAGTGATGGTGAACCTAACTCCCATAGTAAGCTTACTCCTACGGTGGTGATGGTGAACCTAACGCTCCCTGATACACACACTCACACGGCGGTGAACCTAACGCTCCCTGGTACACACACTCCGACGATGGTGATGGTGAACCTAATGCTCCCTGGTACACACACTCCCACTGCGGTGAACCTAACGCTCCCTGGTTCACACACTCCCACGATGGTGATGGTGACCCTAACGCTCCCTGGTACACACACTCTCACGGTGCTGATGGTGAACCTAACGCTCTCTGGTACACACACTCCCACGGTGGTGATGGTGAACCTAACATTCCCAGATACACACACTCCCACGGGGGTGAAGGTGAACCTAACGCTCCCTGGTACACACACTCACACGGTGGTGATGGTAAACCTAATGCTCCCTGGTACACACACTCCCACGGCGCTGAACCTAACACTCCCTGGTACACACACCCCCACGGTGGTGATGGTGAACCTAACGCTCCCTGGTACACACACTCCTACTGCGGTGAACCTAACGCTCCCTGGTACACACACTCCCACTGCGGTGAACCTAAAGCTCCCTGGTACACACACTCCCACGATGGTGATGGTGACCCTAACGCTCCCTGGTACACAAACTCCCACGTTGGTGATGGTGAACCTAACGCTCCCTGGTACACACACACCCACAGTGGTGATGGTGAACCTAATGCTCCCTGGTACACACTCCCACGGTGGTGATGGTGAACCTAACGCTCAATGGTACACACACTCCCACGGTGGTGAAGGTGAACCTAACGCTCCCTGGTACACACACTCCCACGGTGGTGATGGTAAACCTAACGCTCCCTGGCACACACACATCCACGGCGGTGAACCTAACACTCCGTGGTACACACACTCCCACGGTGGTGATGGTGAGCCTAATGTAACCCTGGCACACACACATCACGGCAGGTGAGAACCCCTAACTCCTGGTACACACACACTCCCACGGTGGTGATGAGTGAACCCTAACGCTCCCTGGTACACATAATCCCACGGTAGTGAACCTATAATGCTCCCTAGTACACACCTCCCACGGTAGTGATAGGTGAACCCTCCCTGGTACCACACACACTCCCCAAGGTGGTGATGGTGAACCCTAACGCTCCCCTGGTACACACACTCCTGCGGTGGTAATGGTGAACCTAACGCTCCCTGAGCACACACACCCACGGTGGTGATGGTGAGCCTAACGCTCCCTGGTACCTCCACGGTGGTGATGATGAACATGTTATCCCTGGGCACACACTCTCCCACAGTGAGTGGTGAACCTAATGCCTCTTACACCTCACATGGTGTAGATGGTGACCCTAATGCTCCCTGGTACACACACTCCCACGGTGGTGATGGTGAACCTAACGCCCCCTGGGATACACACTCCCACGGTGGTGATGGTGAACCTAACGCTCCCTGGTACACACACTCCCACGGTGGTGATGGTGAACCTAACGCTTCCTGGGACACACACTCCCACGGTGGAGATGGTGAACCTAACGCTCCCTTGTACACACACTCCCACGGTGGTGATGGTGAACCTAACGCTCCCTGGTACACACACTCACATGGTGATGATGGTGAACCTAACGCTCCCTGGTACACACACTCCCATGGTGGTGACGGTGAACCTAACACTCCCTGGTACACACACTCCCACGGTGGTGATGGTGAACCTAACGCTCCCTGGTGCACACACTCCCACGGTGGTGATGGTGAACCTAATGCTCCCTCTTACACACACTCCCATGGTGTCGATGGTGAACATAATGCTCCCTGGTACACACACTCCCACGGTGGTGAACCTAATGCTAACTGGTACACACACTCCCACGGTGGTGATGGTGAACCTAATGCTCCCTGGTGCACACACTCTCACGATGGTGATGGTGAAACTAACCCTCCCTAGTACACACACTCCCATGGTGGTGATGGTGAACCTAACGCTCCCTGGTACACACACTCCCACGGAGGTGATGGTGAACCTAACCCTCCCTGGTACACATACTCCCATGGTGGTGATGGTGAATCTAACATTCCCTGGTACACACACTCCCATGGTGTCGATGGTGAACATAATGCTCCCTGGTACACACACTCCCACGGTGGTGAACCTAATGCTAACTGGTACACACACTCCCACGGTGGTGATGGTGAACCTAATGCTCCCTGGTGCACACACTCTCACGATGGTGATGGTGAAACTAACCCTCCCTGGTACACACACTCCCATGGTGGTGATGGTGAACCTAACGCTCCCTGGTACACACACTCACACGGCGGTGAACCTAACGCTCCCTGGTACACACACACTCCCACGGTGGTGATGGTGATCCTAACCCAACCTGGTACAGACACTCCTACGGTGGTGATGGTGAACCTAACGCTATCTGGTACACACACTCCCACGGTGGAGATGGTGAACCTAACGCTCCCTGGTACACACACTCCCACGGTGGTGATGGTGAACCTAACACTCACTGGTACACACACTCCCACGGTGGTGATCGTGAACCTAACGCTCCCTGGTACACAGACACCCACGATGGTGAACCTAACACTCCCTGGTACACACACTCTCACGGTGGTGTTGGTGAACTTAACGCTCCCTGGTACACATACTCCCACGGTGGTGATGGTGAACCTAACGCTCCCTGGTACACACACTCCCACGGTGGTGATGGTGAACCTAACGCTCCGTGGTACACACACTCCCACGGTGGTTATGGTGAACCTTACGCTCCCTGGTACACACACTCACAGGGCGGTGAACTGCGCTTCCTGGTACACCACTTCCACGGTGATGGTGAACCTAACGCTCCTGAGGCCACCCCTTCCGCAGTTGTGATGGTGAACCAAAACGCTCCAAGGTACTCCACACCCACACAGTGGTGATCGTGAACCTAACGCTCCCTGAGTACACACACTCCCCACGGTGGTGATGGTGAACCCTAACGCTCCCTGGTACACACACTCCCACGGCGGTGAACCTAATGCTCCCTGGTACACACACTCTGACGGTGGTGATGGTGAACCTAATGCTCCCTGGCACACACACTCCCACGGTGGTGATGGTGAACCTCATGCTCCCTGGTACACACACTCCCACTGCGGTGAACCTAACGCTCCCTGGTACACACACACCCACGATGGTGATGGTGACCCTAACGCTCCCTGGTGCACACACTCCCACGGTGGTGATGAACCTAACGCTCCCTTGTAAACAAACTCCCGCAGTGGTGATGGTGAACCTAATGCTCCCTGGTACACACTCCCACGATGGTGATGGTGAAACTAACTCTCCCTGGTACACACACTCCCACGGTGGTGATGGTGAATGTAACATTCCCTGGTACACACACTCCCACGGTGGTGATGGTGAACCTAACACTCCCTGGTACACACATTCCCACGGTGGTTATGGTGATCCTTACGCTCCCTGGTACACACACTCACACGGCGGTGATGGTGATCCTAACCCAACCTGGTACAGACACTCCTACGGTGGTGATGGTGAACCTAACGCTGTCTGGTACACACACTCCCACGGTGGTGATGGTGAACCTAACGCTCCCTGGTACACACACTCCCAAGGTGGTGATGGTGAACCTAACACTCACTGGTACACACACTCCCACGGTGGTGAAGGGGAACCTAACGCTCCATGGTACACACACTCCCAGGTGGTGATGGTGAACCTAACGCTCCATGGCACACAGACACCCACGATGGTGAACCTAACACTCCCTGGTACACACACTCTCACGGTGGTGTTGGTGAACTTAACGCTCCCTGGTACACATACTCCCACGGTGGTGATGGTGAACCTAACGCTCCCTGGTACACACACTCCCACGGTGGTGATGGTGAACCTAATGCTCCGTGGTACACACACTCCCACGGTGGTTATGGTGAACCTTACGCTCCCTGGTACACACACTCACAGGGCGGTGAACCTAACGCTTCCTGGTACACACACTTCCACGGTGGTGATGGTGAACCTAACGCTCCCTGGTACACACACTTCCGCGGTGGTGATGGTGAACCAAACGCTCCAAGGTACTCACACCCACACGGTGGTGATCGTGAACCTAACGCTCCCTGGTACACACTCTCCCACGGTGGTGATGGTGAACCTAACGCTCCCTGGTACACACACGCCCATGGTTGTGACGGTGAACCTAACTCTCCCTGGTACACACACTCCAATGGTGGTGATGGTGATCCTAACGCTCCCTGGTTCATAGACATCGATGATGGTGAACCTAGCACTCCCTGGTACACACACTCCCAATGTGGTGATGGTAAACCTAACGCTCCCTGGTACACACTCCCACTGCGGTGAACCTAACGCTCCCTGATACACACACTCCCACGATGGTGATGGTGACCCTAACGCTCCCTGGTACACACACTCCCACGGTGGTGATGAACCTAACGCTCCCTGGTACACACACTCCCACAGTGGTGATGGTGAACCTACTGCTCCCTGATACACACTTCCACGGTGGTGATGGTGAACCTAACTCTCCCTGGTACACACACTCCCACGGTGGTGATGGTGAACCAACATTCCCTGGCACACACACTCCCCACGGTGGTGATGGTGAACCCACCGCTCCGTGTGTACACACACTCCCACGGTGTTGGTGGTGAACCTAACGCTCACTGGTACACACACTCACACGGCGGTGAACCTAACACATCCTGGTACACACACACTCCCATGGTGGTGATGGTGATTCTAACGCTCCCTGGTACACACACTCCCATGGTGTTGATGGTGAACCTATCGCTACCTGGTACACACACTCCCACGGTGGTGATGGTGAACCTAACGCTATCTGGTACACACACTCCCAAGGTGTTGATGGTGAACATAATGCTCCCTGGTGCACACACTCCCACGGTGGTGTAGGGAACCTAACACTCCCTGGCACACACACTCTCATTTCTATGGTGTTGGTGAACTTAACGCCCCTTGGTACACATATCTCCCCACGGTGGTGATGGTGAACCCAATGCCCCCTGGTACACACACTCCCACGGTGGTGATGGTAAACCTAACGCTCCCAGGTACACACACTCCCACGGTGGTGATGGTGAACCTAACGCTCCCTGGTCCACACACTCCCACGGTGGTGATGGTGAACATAACTCTTCCTGGTACAAACACTCCCACGGTAGTGATGGCGAACCTAACGCTCCGTGGTACACACACTCCCACGGTGCTGATGGTGAACCTAACGCTCCCAGGTACACACACTCACACGGCAGTGAACCTAACGCTCCCTGGTACACACACTCACACGGCGGTGAACCTAACGCCCCCTGGTACACACACTCCCAACCGCGTGAACCCATCGCTCCCTGGTTCACACTCCCACGATGGTGATGGTGACCCTAACGCTCCCTGGTACACAAAATCCCTCACGGTGCTGATGCAGAATCCAACGCCCCTGGCACACACACTCCACGGGTGGTGATGGTGAACCTAACATTCCCAGATACACACACCCCACGGGGTGAAGTGCAAATCTAACGCTCCCTGGTACACACACACCACACGGTGGTGATGGTGAACCCATGCCCCTGGTACACACACCCCCACGGCGCTGAACCTAACACTCCCTGGTACACACACACTCCCACGGTGGTGTGATGGTGAACCTAACGCCCCCTGGTACACACACACTCCTACTGGGGCGGTGAACCTAACGCTCCCTGGTACACACACTCCCACTGCGGTGAACCTAACGCTCCCTGGTACACACACTCCCACGATGGTGATGGTGACCCTAACGCTCCCTGATACACACACTCCCACGTTGGTGATGGTGAACCTAACGCTCCCTGGTACACACACACCCACAGTGGTGATGGTGAACCTAATGCTCCCTGGTACACACTCCCACGGTGGTGATGGTGATCCTAACGCTCCCTGGTACACACACTCCCACGGTGGTGAATGTGAACCTAACGCTCCCTGGAACACACACACTCCCACGGTGGTGAAGGTGAACCTAACGCTCAATGGTACACACACTCCCACGGTGGTGACCGTGCACCTAACGCTCCCTGGTACACACACTCCCACGGTGGTGATGGTAAACCTAACGCTCCCTGGCACACAGACACCCACGATGGTGAACCTAACACTACCTGGTACACACACTCCAACGGTGGTGATGGTGAACCTAATGCTCCCTGGCACACACACATCCACGGCGGTGAACCTAACACTCCTTGGTACACACACTCCCACGGTGGTGATGGTGAACCTAACGCTCCCTGGTACACGCAATCCCACGGTGGTGAACCTAATGCTCCCTGGTACACACACTCCCACGGTAGTGATGGTGAACCTAACCCTCCCTGGTACACACACTCCCAAGGTGGTGATGGTGAACCTAACGCTCCCTGGTACACACACTCCTACGGTGGTAATGGTGAACCTAACGCTCCCTGGTACACACACCCCCACGGTGGTGATGGTGAACCTAACGCTCCCTGGTACACACACTCCCACGGTGGTGATAATGAACGTAACTATCCCTGGAGCACACACTCTCACGGTGGTGATGGTGAACCTAATGCTCCCTCTTACACACACTCCCATGGTGTAGATGGTGAACATAATGCTCCCTGGTACACACCCTCCCATGTGGTGATGGTGAACCTAACCCTCACTGGTGCACACACTCTCACGGTGGTGATGGTGAACCTAATGCTCCCTCTTACACACACTCCCATGGTGTCGATGGTGAACATAATGCTCCCTGGTACACACACTCCCACGGTGGTGAACCTAATGCTAACTGGTACACACACTCCCACGGTGGTGATGGTGAACCTAATGCTCCCTGGTGCACACACTCTCACGGTGGTGATGGTGAACCTAACCCTCCCTGGTACACACACTCCCATGGTGGTGATGGTGAACCTAACGCTCCCTGGTACACACACTCCCACGGAGGTGATGGTGAACCTAACCCTCCCTGGTACACACACTCCCATGGTGGTGATGGTGAATCTAACATTCCCTGGTAC
>NW_024727466.1:0-54965 GCF_018991925.1 Homarus americanus
AACATTAAAAGCAGTCCTAGTCTCTGCTATATTTCACACAAAGCCTGTTCAACGAGCTTAAGGGACCGTAAACCTCTAATGAGGACCACCCGTGCCGCTTAGGTGATCAGCGCAACGTTTTACCAAATGCGGCTTCGAAACACGAGGATCCATATATATTTCATTAGCCCAATAAAGCACGCGGACTTCTTTATATAATCAACACCTCACCCCACCAGGATTCGAACCCACGATCTTCTAATTGTGACCGGGGATCGCTACCTCTGCGCCACCAGGACACTAAAAGCATTCCTAGACTCTGCTATATTTCACACAAAGCCTGTTCAACGAGCTTATGGCGCCGTGAACCTTTAATGAGGACCACCCGTGCCGCTTAGGTAATCAGAGCAACGTTTTACCAAATGCGGCTTCGCAACACGAGGATCCATATATTTCATTAGCCCAATAAAGCACGCCGGACTTGTACATAATCAACACCTCATCCCACCAGGATTTGAACCACGATCTTATAATTGTGACTGGGAATGCTACCTCTGGGCCAATTAGGACAAAGCAGTCCTAGACTTTCTATATTTCACATTAAGCCTGTTCAACGAGCTTATGGCGCCGTGAACCTCTAATGGGGACAACCCATGCCGCTTAGGTGATCAGAGCAACGTTTTACCACATGCGGCTTCAAAACACGAGATCCATATATATTTCATTAGCCCAATAAAGCAAGCGGACTTCTACATTTAATCAATACCTCACCCCACCAGGATTCGAACCCACGATCTTCTAATTGTGACCAGGGAACGCTACCTCTGGGCCACCAGGACAATAAAAGCAGTCCAAGTCTCTACTATATTTCACACAAAGCCTCTTCAACGAGCTTATGGCGCTGTGAACCACTATAGGGGACCGCCCGTGCCGCTTAGGTGATCAGAGCAACGTTTTACCAAATGCGGCTTCGAAACACGAGGATCCATATATATTTCATTAGCCCAATAAAGCACGCGGACTTCTTCATTTAATCAACACCTCACCCCACCAGGATTTGAACCCACGATCTTATGATTGTGACCGGGGAATGCTACCTCTGGGCCACCAGGATAATAAAAGCAGTCCTAGACTCTGCTATATTTCACATAAAGCCTGTTAAACGAGCTTATGGCGCCGTGAACCTCTAATGGGGACCACCCGTGCCGCTTAGGTGATCAGAGCAACGTTTTACCAAATGCGGCTTCGAAACACGAGGATCCATATATATTTCATTAGCCCAATAAAGCACACGGACTTTTACACATAATCAACACCTCACCCCACCAGGATTTGAACTCACGATCTTCTAATTGTGACAGGCGGAACGCTACCTCTGGGCCACCAGGACAATAAAAGCAGTCCTAGATTCTGCTATATTTCACACAAAGCCTGTTCAACGAGATTATGGCGCCGTGCACCTCTAATGGGGACCACCCGTGCTGCTTAGGTGATGAGAGCAATGTTTTACCAAATGCGGCTTCGAAACACGAGGATCCATATATATTTCATTATCCCAATAAAGCACGCGGACTTCTACATATAATCAACACCTCACCCCACCAGGATTTCAACCCATGATTTTATAACTGTAACCGGGGAACGGTGCCTCTGAACCACCAGGAAACTAAAAGCAGTCCTAGATTGTTATATTTCACACAAAGCCTGTTGAATGAGCTTATGGCGCCGTGAACCTCTAATGGGGACAACCCTTGCCCCTTAGGTGATCAGAGCAACGTTTTACCATATCCTGCTTGGAAACACGAGTATCCATATATATTTCATTAGCCCATAAAGCACTCGGACTTCTACATATAATCAATACCTCACCCCACCAGGATTCAAACCCACGATCTTATAATTGTGGCCGGGGTATGCTACCTCTGGGCCACCAGGACAATAAAAGCAGCTCAAGTCTCTACTATATTTCACACAAAGCCTGTTCAACGACCTTATGGCTCCATGAACCTCTAATGGGGACCAGCTGTGCCGCTTAGGTGATCAGAGCAACGTTTTACCAAATCCGGCTTCGAAACACGAGGATCCATATATATTTCATTAGCCCAATAAAGCATGCAGACTTCTACATATAATCAACATCTCACCCCACCAGGATTTGAACCCACGATCTTATAATTGTTACCGGTGAATGCTACCTCTGGGCCACTAGGACAATAAAAGCAGTCCTAGACTCTGCTATATTTCACAGAAAGCCTGTTCAACGAGCATATGGCGCTGTGAACCACTATAGGGGACCACCCGTGCCGCTTAGGTGACCAGAGCAACGTTTTACCCAATGCGGCTTCGAAACACAAGGATCCATATATATATATTTCATTACCAATAAAGCACGCCGAGTTCTACATATAATCAACACCTCATCCCACCAGGATTTGAACCCACGATCTTATAATTGTGACCGGGGGATGCTACCTCTGGGCCACCAGGAACAATAAAAGCAGTCCTAGACTCTGCTATATTTCACACAAAGCCTGTTCAACGAGCTTAAGGCGCCGTAAACCTCTAATGAGGACCACCTGTGCCGCTTAGGTGATCAGAGCAAAGTTTTACCAAATCCGGCTTCGAAACACGAGGATCCATATTTATTTCATTAGCCCAATAAAGCACGCAGACTTTTACATATAATCAACACCTCACCCCACCAGGATTTGAACCCACGATCTTCTAATTGTGACCGGGGATCGCTACTTCTGGGCCACCAGGACACTAAAAGCATTCCTAGACTCAGCTATATTTCACACAAAGCCTGTTCAACGAGCTTATGGCGCTGTGAACTTCTAATGAGGACCACCCGTGCCGCTTAGGTGATCAGAGCAACGTTTTACCAAATGCGGCTTCGAAACACGAGGATCCATATATATTTCATTAGCCCAATAAAGCACTCGAACTTCTTCATATAATCAACACCTCACCCCACCAGGATTCGAACCCACGATCTTCTAATTGTGACCGGGGATCGCTACTTCTGGGCCACCAGGACACTAAAAGCATTCCTAGACTCAGCTATATTTCACACAAAGCCTGTTCAACGAGCTTATGGCGCTTAGAACCTCTAATGAGGACCACCCGTGCCGCTTAGGTGATCAGAGCAACGTTTTACCAAATACGGTTTCGAAACACGAGGATCCATATATATTTCATTAGCCCAATAAAGCACGCAGACTTCTACATATAATCAACACCTCACCCCACCAGGATTTGAACCCACGATCTTATAATTGTGACCGGGGAATGCTACCTCTGGGCCACTAGGACAATAAAAGCAGTCAAAGTCTCTACTATATTTCACACAAAGCCTGTTCAACGAGCTTATGGCGCTGTGAACCACTATAGGGGACCACCCGTGCCGCTTAGGTGATCAGAGCAACGTTTTACCAAATCCGGCTTCGAAACACGAGGATCCATATATATTTCATTAGCCCAATAAAGCATGCGGACTTCTACATATAATCAACACCTCACCCCACCAGGATTTGAACCTTATGATCTTATAATTGTGACCGGGGAATGCTACCTCTGGGCCACCAGGACACTAAAAGCATTCCTAGACTCTGCTATATTTCACACAAAGCCTGTTCAACGAGCTTATGGCGCCGTGAACCTCTAATGAGGACCACCCGTGCCGCTTGGGTGATCAGAGCAACGAAATACCAAATGCGGCTTCGAAACACGAGGATCCATATATATTTCATTAGCCCAGTATAGCACACGGACTTCTACATATAATCAACACCTCACCCCACCAGGATTTGAACCCACGATCTTATAATTGTGACCGGGGGACGCTACCTCTGGGCCACCAGGAACATTAAAAGCAGTCCTAGTCTCTGCTATATTTCACACAAAGCCTGTTCAACGAGCTTAAGGCACCGTAAACCTCTAATGAGGACCACCCGTGCCGCTTAGGTGATCAGAGCAACGTTTTACCAAATGCGGCTTCGAAACACGAGGATCCATATATATTTCATTAGCCCAATAAAGCACGCGGACTTCTTCATATAATCAACACCTCACCCCACCAGGATTCGAACCCACGATCTTCTAATTGTGACCGGGGATCGCTACCTCTGTGCCACCAGGACACTAAAAGCATTCCTAGACTCTGCTATATTTCACACAAAGCCTGTTCAACGAGCTTATGGCGCCGTGAACCTCTAATGAGGACCACCCGTGCCGCTTAGGTGATCAGAGCAACGTTTTACCAAATGCGGCTTCGAAACACGAGGATCCATATATATTTCATTAGCCCAATAAAGCACGCGGACTTCTTCATATATTCAAAACCTCACCCCACTAGGATTCGAACCCACGATCTTCTAATTGTGGCCGGGGTATGCTACCTCTGGGCCACCAGGACAATAAAAGCAGTCAAAGTCTCTACAATATTTCACACAAAGCCTGTTCAACGACCTTATGGCTCCATGAACTTCTAATGGGGACCACCCGTGCCGCTTAGGTGATCAGAGCAACGTTTTACCAAATGCGGCTTCGAAACACGAGGATCCATATATATATCATTAGCCCAATAAAGCACGCGGAATTCTTCATATAATCAACACCTCACCCCACCAGGATTCGAACCCACGATCTTATAATTGTGACCGGGGATCGCTACTTCTGGGCCACCAGGACACTAAAAGCATTCCTAGACTCAGCTATATTTCACACAAAGCCTGTTCAACGAGCTTATGGCGCTGTGAACCTCTAATGAGGACCACCCGTGCCGCTTAGGTGATCAGAGCAACGTTTTACCAAATACGGCTTCGAAACACGAGGATCCATATATATTTCATTAGCCCAATAAAGCAAGCAGACTTCTACATATAATCAACACCTCACCCCACCAGGATTTGAACCCACGATCTTATAATTGTGACCGGGGAATGCTACCTCTGGGCCACTAGGACAATAAAAGCAGTCAAAGTCTCTACTATATTTCACACAAAGCCTGTTCAACGAGCTTATGGCGCTGTGAACCACTATAGGGGACCACCCGTGCGGCTTAGGTGATCAGAGCAACGTTTTACCAAATGCGGCTTCGAAACACGAGGATCCATATATATTTCATTAGCCCAATAAAGCATGCGGACTTCTACATATAATCAACACCTCACCCCACCAGGATTTGAAACCACGATCTTATAATTGTGACCGGGGGACGCTACCTCTGGGCCACCAGGAACAATAAAAGCAGTCCGAGACTCTGCTATATTTCACACAAAGCCTGTTCAACGAGCTTAAGGCGCCGTAAACCTCTAATGAGGACCACCCGTGCCGCTTAGGTGATCAGAGCAACGTTTTACCAAATGCGGCTTCGAAACACGAGGATCCATATATATTTCATTAGCCCAATAAAGCACGCGGACTTATTCATATATTCAACACCTCACCCCACTAGGATTCGAAACCACGATCTTCTAATTGTGGCCGGGGTATGCTACCTCTGGGCCACCAGGACAATAAAAGCAGTCAAAGTCTCTACTATATTTCACACAAAGCCTGTTCAACGACCTTATGGCTCCATGAACCTCTAATGGGGACCACCCGTGCCGGTTAGGTGATCAGAGCAACGTTTTACCAAATGCGGCTTCGAAACACGAGGATCCATATATATTTCATTAGCCCAATAAAGCACGCGGACTTCTTCATATAATCAACACCTCACCCCACCAGGATTCGAACCCACGATCTTCTAATTGTGACCGGGGATCGCTACTTCTGGGCCACCAGGACACTAAAAGCATTCTTAGACTCAGCTATATTTCACACAAAGCCTGTTCAACGAGCTTATGGCGCTGTGAATCTCTAATGAGGACCACCCGTGCCGCTTAGGTGATCAGAGCAACGTTTTATCAAATACGGCTTCGAAACACGAGGATCCATATATATTTCATTAGCCCAATAAAGCACGCAGACTTCTACATATAATCAACACCTCACCCCACCAGGATTTGAACCCACGATCTTATAATTGTGACCGGGGAATGCTACCGCTGGGCCACTAGGACAATAAAAGCAGTCAAAGTCTCTACTATATTTCACACAAAGCCTGTTCAACGACCTTATGGCTCCATGAACCCCTAATGGGGACCACCTGTGCCGCTTAGGTGATCAGAGCAGCGTTTTACCAAATCCGGCTTCGAAACACGAGGATCCATATATATTTCATTAGCCCAATAAAGCATGCGGACTTCTACATATAATCAACACCTCACCCCACCAGGATTTGAACCCACGATCTTATAATTGTGACCGGGGAATGCTAAATCTGGGCCACCAGGACACTAAAATCATTCCTAGACTCTGCTATATTTCACACAAAGCCTGTTTAACGAGCTTATGGCGCCGTGAACCTCTAATGAGGACCACCCGTGCCGCTTAGGTGATCAGAGCAACGAAATACCAAATGCGGCTTCGAAACACGAGGATCCATATATATTTCATTAGCCCAATAAAGCCTGCGGACTTCTACATATAATCAACCTCACCCACCAGGATTTGAACCCGATCTTATAATTGTGACCGGGGACCTTTACCTCTGGGCCACCAGGAACATTAAACAGTCCTTGTCTCTGCTATATTTCACACAAAGCCTGTTCAACGAGCTTAAGGCGCCGTAAACCTCTAATGAGGACCACCCGTGCCGGTTAGGTGATCAGAGCAACGTTTTACCAAATGCGGCTTCGAAACACGAGGATCCATATATATTTCATTAGCCCAATATAGCACGCGGACTTCTTCATATAATCAACACCTCACCCCACCAGGATTCGAACCCACGATCTTCTAATTGTGACCGGGGATCGCTACCTCTGTGCCACCAGGACACTAAAAGCATTCCTTTACTCTGCTATATTTCACACAAAGCCTGTTCAACGAGCTTATGGCGCCGTGAACTTCTAATGAGGACCACCCGTGCCGCTTAGGTGATCAGAGCAACGTTTTACCAAATGCGGCTTCGAAACACGAGGATCCATATATATTTCATTAGCCCAAAAAAGCACGCGGATTTATTCATATATTCAACACCTCACCCCACTAGGATTCGAAACCACAATCTTCTAATTGTGGCCGGGGTATGCTACCTCTGGGCCACCAGGACAATAAAAGCAGTCAAAGTCTCTACTATATTTCACACAAAGCCTGTTCAACGACCTTATGGCTCCATGAACCTCTAATGGGGACCACCCATGCCGGTTAGGTGATCAGAGCAACGTTTTACCAAATCGCGGCTTCGAAACGAGGATCCATATATATTTCATTAGCCCAATAAAGCAGGACTTCTTCATATAATCAACACCTCACCCACCAGGATTCAGACTCACGATCTTCTAATTGTGACCGGGGATCTAGCTACTTCTGGGCCACCAGGACACTAAAAGCATTCCTAGACCAAAGCTATATTTCACACAAAGCCTGTTCAGCGAGCTTATGGCGCTGTGAACCTCTAATGAAAGGACACCCGTGCCGGCAGGTGATCAGGCAACGTTTTATCAAATCGACTACGAAACAGGATCCATATATTTCATTAGCCCAATAAAACACGCAGACTTCTACATATAATCAACACCTCACCCCACCAGGATTTGAACCCACGATCTTATAATTGTGACCGGGGAATGCTACCTCTGGGCCACTAGGACAATAAAAGCAGTCAAAGTCTCTACTATATATCACACAAAGCCTGTTCAACGACCTTATGGCTCCATGAACCTCTAATGGGGACCACCTGTGCCGCTCAGGTGATCAGAGCAACGTTTTACCAAATCCGGCTTCGAAACACGAGGATCCATATATATTTCATTGGCCCAATAAAGCACGCAGACTTCTACATATAATCAACACCTCACCCCACCAGGATTTGAACCCACGATCTTATAATTGTGACCGGGGAATGCTACCTCTGGGCCACCACTGACACTAAAAGCATTCCTAGACTCTGCTATATTTCACACAAAAGCCTGTTTAACGAGCTTATGGCGCCGTGAACCTCTAATGGACACCAGGTAAACAGGTGGTAACAGAGAGAAATACCAAATCACGGCTTGATACGAGGATCCATATATATTTCATTAGCCCAATAAAGCACACGGACTTCTACATATAATCAACACCTCACCCCACGAGGATTTGAACCCACGATCTTATAATTGTGACCGGGGGACGCTACCTCTGGGCCACCAGGAACATTAAAAGCAGTCCTTGTCTCTGCTATATTTCACACAAAGCCTGTTCAACGAGCTTAAGGCACCGTAAACCTCTAATGAGGACCACCCGTGCCGCTTAGGTGATCAGCGCAACGTTTTACCAAATGCGGCTTCGAAACACGAGGATCCATATATATTTCATTAGCCCAATAAAGCACGCGGACTTATTCATATATTCAACACCTCACCCCACTAGGATTCGAAACCACGATCTTCTAATTGTGGCCGGGGTATGCTACCTCTGGGCCACCAGGACAATAAAAGCAGTCAAAGTCTCTACTATATTTCACACAAAGCCTGTTCAACGACCTTATGGCTCCATGAACCTCTAATGGGGACCACCCGTGCCGCTTAGGTGATCAGAGCAACGTTTTACCAAATGCGGATTCGAAACACGAGGATCCATATATATTTCATTAGACCAATAAAGCACGCGGACTTCTTCATATAATCAACACCTCACCCCACCAGGATTCGAACTCACGATCTTCTAATTGTGACCGGGGATCGCTACTTCTGGGCCACCAGGACACTAAAAGCATTCTAAACTCAGCTATATGTTCACAAAGCCTGTTCAACGGGAGCTTATGGCTGTGAACCTCTAATGAGGGACCACCCGTGCCGCTCCAGTCAGAGCAACGTTTTATCAATCGACTTCGAAACATGAGGATCCATGCCTGTTTCATTAGCCCAATAAAGCCGCGAAGACTTCTACATATAATCAACACCTCTCACCCACCAGGGTTTAGACCCGCGATCTTATAATTTGTGACCGGGGAGATGCTACGCTGGGCACTAGGACTAATAAAGCAGTCAAGTCTACTATATTTCACACAAAGCCTGTTCAAGACATTATGGCTCCATGAACTAATGGGGCCACCTGTGCGCTTAGGTGATCAGAGCAACGTTTTGCAAATCCGGCTTCGAAACCACGAGGTCCATATATATTTCATTAGCCCAGCAAAGCACGCGGACTTCTACATATAATCAACACCTCACCACACCAGGATTCAAACCCACGATCCTATAATTGTGACCGGGGAACGCTACCCCTGGGCAACAAGGACAATAAAAGCAGTCCTAGACTCTACCATATTTCACACAAAGCCTGTTCAACGATCTTATGGCGCCATGAACCTCTAATGGGGACCACCCGTGGCGCTTAGGTGATCAGAGCAACGTTTAACCAAATGTGGCTTTGAAACCCGAGGATCCATATATATTTCATTAGCCCAATAAAGCACGCAGACTTCTGCATATAATCAACACCTCACCCCACCAGGTTTGAACCCACGATCTTATAATTGTGACCGGGGGACGCTACCTCTGGGCCACCAGGAACATTAAAAGCAGTCCTAGTCTCTGCTATATATCACACAAAGCCTGTTCAACGAGCTTAAGGCACCGTAAACCACTAATGAGGACCACCCGTGCCGCTTAGGTGATCAGCGCAACGTTTTACCAAATGCGGCTTCGAAACACGAGGATCCATATATATTTCATTAGCCCAATAAAGCACGCGGACTTCTTTATATAATCAACACCTCACCCCACCAGGATTCGAACCCACGATCTTCTAATTGTGACCGTGGATCGCTACCTCTGCGCCACCAGGAAACTAAAAGCATTCCTAGACTCTGCTATATTTCACACAAAGCCTGTTCAACGAGCTTATGGCGCCGTGAACCTTGAATGAGGACCACCCGTGCCGTTTAGGTGATCAGAGCAACGTTTTACCAAATGCCGCTTCGAAACACGAGGATCCATATATATTTCATTAGCCCAATAAAGCACGCGGACTTGTACATATAATCAACACCTCATCCCACCAGGATTTGAACCCACGATCTTATAATTGTGACCGGGGAATGCTACCTCTGGGCCACCAGGACAATAAAAGCAGTCCTAGACTCTTCTATATTTCACATAAAGCCTGTTGAACGAGCTTATGGCGCCGTGAACCTCTAATGGGGACCACCCGTGCCGCTTAGGTGATCAGAGCAACGTTTTACCAAATGCGGCTTCGCAACACGAGGATCCATATATATTTCATTAGCCCAATAAAGCACACGGACTTCTTCATATAATCAACACCTCACCCCACCAGGATTTGAACCCACGATCTTATGATTGTGACCGGGGAATGCTACCTCTGGGCCACCAGGATAATAAAAGCAGTCCTAGACTCTGCTATATTTCACACAAAGCCTGTTAAACGAGCTTATGGCGCCGTGAACCTCTAATGGGGACCACCCGTGCCGCTTAGGTGATCAGAGCAACGTTTTACCAAATGCGGCTTCGAAACACGAGGATCCATATATATTTCATTAGCCCAATAAAGCACACGGACTTTTACACATAATCAACACCTCACCCCACCAGGATTTGAACTCACGATCTTCTAATTGTGACAGGCGGAACGCTACCTCTGGGCCACCAAGACAATAAAAGCAGTCCTAGACTCTGCTATATTTCACACAAAGCCTGTTCAACGAGATTATGGCGCCGTGAACCTCTAATGGGACCACCCGTGCTGCTTAGGTGATGAGAGCAATGTTTTACCAAATGCGGCTTCGAAACACGAGGATCCATATATATTTCATTATCCCAATAAAGCATGCGGACTTCTACATATAATCAACACCTCACCCCACCAGGATTTCAACCCATGATCTTATAACTGTAACCGGGGAACGGTGCCTCTGAACCACCAGGAAACTAAAAGCAGTCCCTGGGTATTTATATTTCACACAAAGCCTGTTGAATGAGAGCTTATGGCGCCGTGAACCTCCTAATGGGGACAGCCCTTGCCCTTAGATCAGAGCAACGTTTTACCATATCCGGCTTGAAACCACGGTATCCATATATATTTCATTAGCGCAATAAAGCACTCGGACTTCTACATATAATCAATACCTCACCCCACCAGGATTCAAACCCACGATCTTATAATTGTGGCCGGGGTATGCTACCTCTGGGCCACCAGGACAATAAAAGCAGTCCAAGTCTCTACTATATTTCACACAAAGCCTGTTCAACGACCTTATGGCTCCATGAACCTCTAATGGGGACCACCTGTGCAGCTTAGGTGATCAGAGCAACGTTTTACCAAATCCGGCTTCGAAACACGAGGATCCATATATATTTCATTAGCCCAATAAAGCATGCGGACTTCTACATATAATCAACGCCTCACCCCACCAGGATTTGCAGCCACAATCTTATAATTGTGACCGGGGAACACTACCTCTGGGCCACCAGGACAATAAAAGCAGTCCTACACTCTGCTATATTTCACACAAAGCCTGTTCAACGAGCTTAAGGCACCGTAAACCTCTAATGAGGACCACCCGTGCCGCTTAGGTGATCAGCGCAACGTTTTACCAAATGCGGCTTCGAAACACGAGGATCCATATATATTTCATTAGCCCAATAAAGCACGCGGACTTCTTCATATAATCAACACCTCACCCCACCAGGATTCGAACCCACGATCTTCTAATTGTGACCGGGGATCGCTACCTCTGCGCCACCAGGACACTAAAAGCATTCCTAGACTCTGCTATATTTCACACAAAGCCTGTTCAACGACCTTATGGCGCCGTGAACCTTTAATGAGGACCACCCGTGCCGCTTAGGTGATCAGAGCAACGTTTTACCAAATGCTGCTTCGAAACACGAGGATCCATATATATTTCATTAGCCCAATAAAGCACGCGGACTTCTTCATATAATCAACACCTCACCCCACCAGGATTCGAACTCACGATCTTCTAATTGTGACCGGGGATCGCTACTTCTGGGCCACCAGGACACTAAAAGCATTCTTAGACTCAGCTATATTTCACACAAAGCCTGTTCAACGAGCTGAACCTCTAATGGGGACCACCCGTGCCGCTTAGGTGATAAGAGCAACGTTTTACCAAATCCGGCTTGGAAACACGAGGATCCATAGATATTTCATTAGCCCAATAAAGCATGCGGACTTCTACATATAATCAACACCTCACCCCACCAGGATTTGAACCCACGATCTTATAATTGTGACCGGGGAATGCTACCGCTGGGCCACTAGGACAATAAAAGCAGTCAAAGTCTCTACTATATTTCACACAAAGCCTGTTCAACGACCTTATGGCTCCATGAACCCCTAATGGGGACCACCTGTGCCGCTTAGGTGATCAGAGCAACGTTTTACCAAATCCGGCTTCGAAACACGAGGATCCATATATATTTCATTAGCCCAATAAAGCATGCGGACTTCTACATATAATCAACACCTCACCCCACCAGGATTTGAACCCACGATCCTATAATTGTGACCGGGGAATGCTACCTCTGGGCCACCAGGACACTAAAAGCATTCCTAGACTCTGCTATATTTCACACAAAGCCTGTTCAACGAGCTTATGGCGCCGTGAACCTCTAATGAGGACCACCCGTGCCGCTTAGGTGATCAGAGCAACGAAATACCAAATGCGGCTTCGAAACACGAGGATCCATATATATTTCATTAGCCCAATAAAGCACACGGACTTCTACATATAATCAACACCTCACCCCACCAGGATTTGAACCCACGATCTTATAATTGTGACCGGGGGACGCTACCTCTGGGCCACCAGGAACATTAAAAGCAGTCCTTGTCTCTGCTATATTTCACACAAAGCCTGTTAAACGAGCTTAAGGCACCGTAAACCTCTAATGAGGACCACCCGTGCCGCTTAGGTGATCAGCGCAACGTTTTACCAAATGCGGCTTCGAAACACGAGGATCCATATATATTTCATTAGCCCAATAAAGCACGCGGACTTCTTTATATAATCAACACCTCACCCCACCAGGATTCGAACCCACGATCTTCTAATTGTGACCGGGGATCGCTACCTCTGCGCCACCAGGACACTAAAAGCATTCCTAGACTCTGCTATATTTCACACAAAGCCTGTTCAACGACCTTATGGCTCCATGAACCTCTAATGGGGACCACCTGTGCCGCTTAGATGATCAGAGCAACGTTTTACCAAATCCGGCTTCGAAACAGGAGGATCCATATATATTTCATTAGCCCAATAAAGCACGCAGACTTCTACATATAATCAACATCTCACCCCACCAGGATTTGAACCCACGATCTTATAATTGTTACCGGTGAATGCTACCTCTGGGCCACTAGGACAATAAAAGCAGTCCTAGACTCTGCTATATTTCACACAAAGCCTGTTCAACGAGCATATGGCGCTGTGAACCACTATAGGGGACCACCCGTGCCGCTTAGGTGATCAGAGCAACGTTTTACCAAATGCGGCTTCGAAACACAAGGATCCATATATATATTTCATTAGCCCAATAAAGCACGCGGAGTTCTACATATAATCAACACCTCATCCCACCAGGATTTGAACCCACGATCTTATAATTGTGACCGGGGGATGCTACCTCTGGGCCACCAGGAACAATAAAAGCAGTCCTAGACTCTGCTATATTTCACACAAAGCCTGTTCAACGAGCTTAAGGCGCCGTATACCTCTAATGAGGACCACCCGTGCCGCTTAGGTGATCAGAGCAACGTTTTACCAAATGCGGCATCGAAACACGAGGATCCATATATATTTCATTAGCCCAATATAGCACGCGGACATCTTCATATAAACAACACCTCACCCCACCAGGATTCGAACCCACGATCTTCTAATTGTGACCAGGGATCGCTACCTCTGTGCCACCAGGACACTAAAAGCATTCCTAGACTCTGCTATATTTCACACAAAGCCTGTTCAACGAGCTTATGGCGCCGTGAACCTCTAATGAGGACCACCCGTGCCGCTTAGGTGATCAGAGCAACGTTTTACCAAATGCGGCTTCGAAACACGAGGATCCATATATATTTCATTAGCCCAATAAAGCACGCGGACTTCTTCATATATTCAACACCTCACCCCACTAGGATTCGAACCCACGATCTTCTAATTGTGGCCGGGGTATGCTACCTCTGGGCCACCAGGACAATAAAAGCAGTCAAAGTCTCTACTATATTTCACACAAAGTCTGTTCAACGACCTTATGGCTCCATGAACCTCTAATGGGGACCACCCGTGCCGCTTAGGTGATCAGAGCAACGTTTTACCAAATGCGGATTCGAAACACGAGGATCCATATATATTTCATTAGACCAATAAAGCACGCGGACTTCTTCATATAATCAACACCTCACCCCACCAGGATTCGAACCCACGATCTTCTAATTGTGACCGGGGATCGCTACTTCTGGGCCACCAGGACACTAAAAGCATTCCTAGACTCAGCTATATTTCACACAAAGCCTGTTCAACGAGCTTATGGCGCTGTGAACCTCTAATGAGGACCACCCGTGCCGCTTAGGTGATCAGAGCAACGTTTTACCAAATACGGCTTCGAAACACGAGGATCCATATATATTTCATTAGCCCAATAAAGCACGCAGACTTCTACATATAATCAACACCTCACCCCACCAGGATTTGAACCCACGATCTTATAATTGTGACCGGGGAATGCTACCTCTGGGCCACTAGGACAATAAAAGCAGTCAAAGTCTCTACTATATTTCACACAAAGCCTGTTCAACGACCTTATGGCTCCATGAACCTCTAATGGGGACCACCTGTGCCGCTTAGGTGATCAGAGCAACTTTTTACCAAATCCGGCTTCGAAACACGAGGATCCATATATATTTCATTAGCCCAATAAAGCATCAGACTTCTACATATAATCAACACCTCACCCCACCAGGATTTGAACCCACGATCTTATAATTATGACCGGGGAATGCTACCTCTGGGCCACCAGGACACTAAAAGCATTCCTAGACTCTGCTATATTTCACACAAAGCCTGTTCAACGAGCTTAGGGCGCCGTGAACCTCTAATGAGGACCACCCGTGCCGCTTAGGTGATCAGAGCAACGAAATACGAAATGCGGCTTCGAAACACGAGGATCCATATATATTTCATTAGCCCAATAAAGCACACGGACTTCTACATATAATCAACACCTCACCCCACCAGGATTTGAACCCACGATCTTATAATTGTGACCGGGGGACGCTACCTCTGGGCCACCAGGAACATTAAAAGCAGTCCTAGTCTCTGCTATATTTCACACAAAGCCTGTTCAACGAGCTTAAGGCACCGTAAACCTCTAATGAGGACCACCCGTGCCGCTTAGGTGATCAGAGCAACGTTTTACCAAATGCGGCTTCGAAACACGAGGATCCATATATATTTCATTAGCCCAATAAAGCACGCGGACTTCTTCATATAATCAACACCTCACCCCACCAGGATTCGAACCCACGATCTTCTAATTGTGACCGGGGATCGCTACCTCTGTGCCACCAGGACACTAAAAGCATTCCTAGACTCTGCTATATTTCACACAAAGCCTGTTCAACGAGCTTATGGCGCCGTGAACCTCTAATGAGGACCACCCGTGCCGCTTAGGTGATCAGAGCAACGTTTTACCAAATGCGGCTTCGAAACACGAGGATCCATATATATTTCATTAGCCCAATAAAGCACGCGGACTTCTACATATAATCAACACCTCACCCCACCAGGATTTCAACCCATGATCTTATAACTGTAACCGGGGAACGGTGCCTCTGAACCACCAGGAAACTAAAAGCAGTCCTAGATTGTTATATTTCACACAAAGCCTGTTGAATGAGCTTATGGCGCCGTGAACCTCTAATGGGGACAACCCTTGCCCCTTAGGTGATCAGAGCAACGTTTTACCATATCCGGCTTGGAAACACGAGTATCCATATATATTTCATTAGCCCAATAAAGCACTCGGACTTCTACATATAATCAATACCTCACCCCACCAGGATTCAAACCCACGATCTTATAATTGTGGCCGGGGTATGCTACCTCTGGGCCACCAGGACAATAAAAGCAGTCCAAGTCTCTACTATATTTCACACAAAGCCTGTTCAACGACCTTATGGCTCCATGAACCTCTAATGGGGACCACCTGTGCCGCTTAGGTGATCAGAGCAACGTTTTACCAAATCTGGCTTGGAAACTCGAGGATCCATATATATTTCAATCGCCCAATAAAGCACGCGGACTTCTACATATAATCAAAACCTCACCCCTCCAGGACTTGAACCCACGATCTTATAATTGTGACCGGGGAACGCTACCTCTTGGCCACCAGGACAATAAAAGCAGTCCTACACTCTGCTAAATTTCACACAAATCCTGTTCAACGAGCTTATGGCGCCGTGAACCTCTAATGGGGACCTCCCGTGCTGCTTAGGTGATCAGAGCAACGTTTTTCCAAATGCGGCTTCGAAACACGAGGATCCAAATATATTTCATTAGCCCAATAAAGCACTCGGACTTCTACATATAATCAACACCTCACCCCACCAGGATTCAAACCCACGATCTTATAATTGTGACCGGGGTATGCTACCTCTGGGCCACCAGGACAATAAAAGCAGTCCTAGACTCTACTATATTTCACACAAAGCCTGTTCAACGACCTTATGGCGCCATGAACCTCTAATGGGGACCACCCTTGCCCCTTAGGTGATCAGAGCAACGTTTTACCATATCCGGCTTGGAAACACGAGTATCCATATATATTTCATTAGCCCAATAAAGCACGCAGACTTCTACATATAATCAACACCACACCCCACCAGGATTTGAACCCACGATCTTATAATTGTGACCGGGGAATGCTACCTCTGGGCCACTAGGACAATAAAAGCAGTCAAAGTCTCTACTATATTTCACACAAAGCCTGTTCAACGAGCTTATGGCGCTGTGAACCACTATAGGGGACCACCCGTGCCGCTTAGGTGATCAGAGCAACGTTTTACCAAATGCGGCTTCGAAACACGAGGATCCATATATATTTCATTAGCCCAATAAAGCATGCGGACTTCTACATATAATCAACACCTCACCCCACCAGGATTTGAAACCACGATCTTATAATTGTGACCGGGGGACGCTACCTCTGGGCCACCAGGAACAATAAAAGCAGTCCTAGACTCTGCTATATTTCACACAAAGCCTGTTCAACGAGCTTAAGGCGCCGTAAACCTCTAATGAGGACCACCCGTGCCGCTTAGGTGATCAGAGCAACGTTTTACCAAATGCGGCATCGAAACACGAGGATCCATATATATTTCATTAGCCCAATATAGCACGCGGACTTCTTCATATAATCAACACCTCACCCCACCAGGATTCGAACCCACGATCTTCTAATTGTGACCGGGGATCGCTACCTCTGTGCCACCAGGACACTAAAAGCATTCCTAGACTCTGCTATATTTCACACAAAGCCTGTTCAACGAGCTTATGGCGCCGTGAACCTCTAATGAGGACCACCCGTGCCGCTTAGGTGATCAGAGCAACGTTTTACCAAATGCGGCTTCGAAACACGAGGATCCATATATATTTCATTAGCCCAATAAAGCACGCGGACTTCTTCATATATTCAACACCTCACCCCACTAGGATTCGAACCCACGATCTTCTAATTGTGGCCGGGGTATGCTACCTCTGGGCCACCAGGACAATAAAAGCAGTCAAAGTCTTTACTATATTTCACACAAAGCCTGTTCAACGAGCTTATGGCGCTGTGAAACACTATAGGGGACCACCCGTGCCGCTTAGGTGATCAGAGCAACGTTTTACCAAATGCGGCTTCGAAACACGAGGATCCATATATATTTCATTATCCCAATAAAGCACGCGGACTTCTACATATAATCAACACCTCACCCCACCAGGATTTGAACCCATGATCTTATAACTTTGACCGGGGAACGGTGCCTCTGAACCACTAGGAAACTAAAAGCAGTCCTAGATTGTTATATTTCACACAAAGCCTGTTGAATGAGCTTATGGCGCCGTGAACCTCTAATGGGGACCACCCTTGCACCTTAGGTGACCAGAGCAACGTTTTACCATATCCAGCTTGGAAACACGAGTATCCATATATATTTCATTAGCCCAATAAAGCACTCGGACTTCTACATATAATCAATACCTCACCCCACCAGGATTCAAACCCACGATCATATAATTGTGGCGGTATGCTACCTCTGAGCCACCAGGACAATAAGCGGTCCAAGTCTCTACTATATTTCACACAAAGCCTGTTCAACACGACCTTATGGCTCCACCAGACACTCTAATGGGGACCACCTGTGCCGCTGGGTGATCAGAGCAACGTTTTACCAAATCCGGCTTCAGAAACACGAGGATCCATATATATTTCATTAGCCCAATAAAGCATGCGGACTTCTACATTTAATCAACACCTCACCCCACCAGGATTTGAACCCACGATCTTATAATTGTGACCGGGGAACGCTACCTCTGAGCCACCAGGACAATAAAAGCAGTCTACACTCTCTTTATATTTCACAATCCTGTTCCGCAGGCTTATGGCGCCGTGAACCTCTAATGAGACCTCCCATTAACAACTTAGGTGATCAAACAGCACCAATCTGACTTCGAAACCACGAGGATCCAAATATATATCATTAGCCAATAAAGCACTTTCGGGACTTCTACATAATCAACACCTCCACCCCACCAGATTCCAAAACCACGATCTTATAATTGTGACCGGGGTATGCTACCTCTGGGCCACCAGGACAATAAAAGCAGTCCAAGTCTCTACTATATTTCACACAAAGCCTGTTCAACGACCTTATGGCTCCATGACCCACTAAAGGGGACCACCTGTGCCGCTTAGGTGATCAGAGCAACGTTTTACCAAAACCGGCTTCGAAACACGAGGATCCATATATATTTCATTAGCCCAATAAAGCACGCAGACTTCTACATATAATCAACACCTCACCCCACCAGGATTTGAACCCACGATCTTATAATTGTTACCGGTGAATGCTACCTCTGGGCCACGAGGACAATAAAAGCAGTCCTAGACTCTGCTATATTTCACACAAAGCCTGTTCAACGAGCTTATGGCGCTGTGAACCACTATAGGGGACCACCCGTGCCGCTTAGGTGATCAGAGCAACGTTTTACCAAATGCGGCTTCGAAACACATGGATCCATATATATTTCATTAGCCCAATAAAGCACGTGGAGTTCTACATATAATCAACACCTCATCCCACCAGGATTTGAACCCCCGATCTTATAATTGTGACCGGGGGACGCTACCTCTGGGCCACGAGGAACAATAAAAGCAGTCCTAGACTCTGCTATATTTTACACAAAACCTGTTCAACGAGCTTAAGGCGCCGTAAACCTCTAATGAGGACCACCCGTGCCGCTTAGGTGATCAGAGCAACGTTTTACCAAATGCGGCTTCGAACCACGAGGATCCATATATATTTCATTAGCCCAGCCAACTTAGCGGACTTCTTCCATAATCAACACCTCCCTTGCCCACCAGGTTGAACCCGATCTTCTAATTGTGTGAGAGCCTTCTACCTCTGGGCCTGGGACTAATAAAAACAGTCCCTGAACTCTGCTATATTTCACACAAAGCCTGTTCAACCTGACACCTGGCACTGTGAACCTCTAATGGGGACTACCCGTATCACGTAGGTGGTCAGAGTAACGTTTTACCAAATCCAGCTTCGAAACACGAGGATCGACATATATTTCATTAGCCCAATAAAACAAGCGGACTTCGACATACAATGAACACCTCACCCCGCCAGGATTCGAACCCACTGACACGAGCCCATGACTGTGACCGCGGAACGCTACCTCTGAACCACCAGGATACTGAAAGCAGTCCTAGAGTCTGTTATATTTCAAACAAAGCCTGTTCAGCGAGCTTATGGCGCCGTGAACCTCAAATGGGGACTACCCGTATCACGTAGGTGGTCAGAGTAGCGTTATACCAAATCCGGCATCGAAATACGAGGATCCATATATATTTCATTATCCCAATAAATCACGCGGACTTCTACATACAATCAACACCTCACCCCCGCCAGGATTCGAACCCACGGCCCACGAGCCCACGACTGTGACCGGGGAATGCTACCTCTGGACCACCAGGATACTAAAAGCAGTCCTAGACTCTGTTATATTTCACACAAAACCTGTTCCTTGAGCCTTGGCGCTGTAGACCCACTATAGGGGACCACCGGTGCCCGGCAGGTGATCAGAGCAACGTTTTACCGACCGGCCGAAATACAGGGGATCCATATATATTTCATTAGCCCAATAAAGCACGCAGGCTTCTGCATATAATAAACACCTCATCCCACCAGCATTTGAACCCACGATCCTATAATTGTGACCGGGGAACGCTACCTCTGGACCACCAAGACACTAAAAGCAGTCCTTGACTCTGCTATATTTCACACAAGGCCTGTTCAACGAGCTTATGGCGCCGTGAAACGCTAATGGGGACCACCCGTGCCGCTTAGGTGATCAGAGCAACGTTTTACCAAATCCGGCTTCGAAAAACGAGGATCCATATACATTTCATTAGACCAATAAAGCACGCGGACTTCTACATATAATCCCAACACCTCACCCCAGGATTTGAACCCATGATCTTATAACTTTGTGACCGGGGATGGGATTGCCTCTGAACTACCAGGAAACTAAAAACAGTCCTGAGCTGTTATATTTCACTAAAGCCTGTTGAATGAGCTTGGCACCCGTGAACCTCTTATTGGGACCAGCAGTGCCGCTTAGGTTATCAGAGCAACGTTTTACCAAATCTGGCTTGGAAACTCGAGGATCCATATATATTTCAATCGCCCAATAAAGCACGCGGACTTCTACATATAATCAAAACCTCACCCCACCAGGATTTGAACCCTCGATCTTATAATTGTGACCGGGGAACGCTACCTCTTGGCCACCAGGACAATAAAAGCAGTCCTACACTCTGCTAAATTTCACACAAATCCTGTTCAACGAGCTTATGGCGCCGTGAACCTCTAATGGGGACCACCCGTGCTGCTTAGGTGATCAGAACAACGTTTTTCCAAATGCGGCTTCGAAACACGAGGATCCAAATATATTTCATTAGCCCAATAAAGCACTCGGACTTCTACATATAATCAACACCTCACCCCACCAGGATTCAAACCCATGATCATATAATTGTGACCGGGGTATGCTACCTCTGGGCCACCAGGACAATAAAAGCAGTCCTAGACTCTACTATATTTCACACAAAGCCTGTTCAACGACCTTATGGCGCTGTGAATCTCTAATGGGGACCACCCTTCCCCCTTAGGTGATCAGAGCAACGTTTTACCATATCGGCAAATACAGTATCCGCCTTATTTCATTAGCCCAATGAAACGCGGGGTTCTACACTTATAATCAACACCTCATCCACAGGATTTGAACCCGCGATCTTCTAATTGTGACCGGGGAACGCTACCTCTGGGCCACCAGGACAATAAAAGCAGTTCTAGACTCTGCTATATTTCACACAAAGCCTGTTCAACGGGCTTATGGCACCGTGAACATCTAATGGGGACCACCCGTGCCGCTTAGGTGATCATAACAACGTTTTACCAAATGCGGCTTCGAAACAGGAGGATCCATATACATTTCATTAGCCCAATAAAACACGCGAACTTCTACATATAATCAACACACCTCCCCCACCAGGATTCAAACCCACGATCTTATAATTGTGACCGGGGTATGCTACCTCTGGGCCACCAGGACAATAAAAGCAGTCCAAGTCTCTACTATATTTCACACAAAGCCTGTTCAACGACCTTATGGCTCCATGACCCACTAATGGGGACCACCTGTGCGGCTTAGGTGATCAGAGCAACGTTTTACCAAAACCGGCTTCGAAACACGAGGATCCATATATATTTCATTAGCCCAATAAAGCACGCAGACTTCTACATATAATCAACACCTCACCCCACCAGGATTCGAACCCACGATCTTATAATTGTTACCGGGGAATGCTACCTCTGGGCCACCAGGACAATAAAAGCAATCCTAGACTCTGCTATATTTCACACAAAGCCTGTTAAACGAGCTTATGGCGCCGTGAACCTCTAATGGGGACCACCCGTGCCGCTTAGGTGTTCAGAGCAACGTTTAACCAAATGCGGCTTCGAAACACGAGGATCCATATATATTTCATTAGCCCAATAAAGCACGCGGACCTTAACACATAATCAACACCTCACCCCACCAGGATTTGAACCCATGATCTTATAACTGTGACCGGGGAACGGTGCCTCTGAACCACCAGGAAACTAAAAGCAGTCTTAGACTGTTATATTTCACACAAAGCCTGTTGAATGAGCTTATGGCGCCGTGAACCTCTTATTGGGACCAGCAGTGCCGCTTAGGTTATCAGAGCAACGTTTTACCAAATCTGGCTTGGAAACTCGAGGATCCATATATATTTCAATCGCCCAATATAGCACGCGGACTTCTACATATAATCAAAACCTCACCCCACCAGGATTTGAACCCACGATCTTATAATTGTGACCGGGGAACGCTACCTCTGGGCCACCAGGACAATAAAAGCAGTCCTACACTCTGCTAAATTTCACACAAATCCTGTTCAACGAGCTTATGGCGCCGTGAACCTCTAATGGGGACCACCCTTGCTGCTTAGGTGATCAGAGCAATGTTTTTCCAAATGCGGCTTCAAAATACGAGGATCCATATATATTTCATTAGCCCAATAAAGCACGCGGACTTCTACACATAATCAACACCTCACCCCACCAGGATTCAAACCCACGATCTTATAATTTGGCAGGCCGGGAACACGCTACTGCCTCTGAGCCACCAGGACACTAAAACAGTCCTGGAGCTTTCTGCTATGTTTCACAAAAGCCTGTTCAACGAGCTTTTGGCGCCGTGTGAACCTCTAATGGGGACCACCCGTGCCGCTTAAGTGATCCAGAACGCGTTTTTCCCAATGCGGCTTCGAAACAGGGGATCCGCCCATATTTCATTAGCCCAATAAAGCGCGGGTTCTCATATAATCAGCACCTCATCCTGGTTGAACCCCGCGATCTCTTATAATTGTAGGCCGGGAGGCCATCCTCTGGGCCTGGGAACAATAAAAGCAGTCCTAGACTCTGCTATATTTCACACAAAGCCTGTTCAACGAGCTTAAGGCACTGTAAACCTCTAATGAGGACCACCCGTGCCGCTTAGGTGATCAGAGCAACGTTTTACCAAATGCGGCTTCGAAACACGATGATCCATATATATTTCATTAGCCCAATAAAGCACGCGGACTTCTTCATATAATCAACACCTCACCCCACCAGGATTCGAACCCACGATCTTCTAATTGTAGCCGGGGTATGCTACCTCTGGGCCACCAGGACAATAAAAGCAGTCAAAGTCTCTACTATATTTCACACAAAGCCTGTTCAACGACCTTATGGCTCCATAACAGACACTCTAATGGGGACCACTGTGCGCTTAGGTGATCAGAGCAACGTTTTTACCAAATCTTTGACCCCGAAACCGAGGATCCATATAGCAACCATTAGCCCAATAAAGCACACGGACCTTCATATAATCCAGCACCTCACCCCACCAGGATTCAGACCACGATCTTATAATTGTGACGAGAATGCTACCTCCTGGGCCACCAGGACAATAAAAAGCAGTCTAGACTCTGCTATATTTCACACAAAGCCTGTTCAGCGAGCTTATAGGCGCCGTGGACACTCTAATGGGTACCGTGCACAGGTGATCGAGCAGCGTTTTTACCGTCGGCAAAACAGGATCCATATATATTTCATTAGCCCAATAAAGCACGCGGACTTGTACATATAATCAACACCTCACCCCACCAGGATTTGAACACACGACTCTTATAATTGTGACCGGAGAATGCTACCTCTGGGCCACCAGGACAATAAAAGCAGTCCTAGACTCTCCTATATTTCACACAAAGCCTGTTCAACGAGCTTATGGCGCCGTGAACCTTTAATGGGAACCACCCGTGCCGCTCAGGTGATCAGAGCAACGTTTTACCAAGTGCGGCTTCGAAACACGAGGATCCATATATATTTCATTAGCCCAATAAAGCACGCGGACTTCTACATATAATCAACACCTCACCCCACCAGGATTCAAATCCACGATCTTATAATTGTGACCTGGGTATGCTACCTCTGGGCCACCAGGACAATAAAAGCAGTCCAAGTCTCTACTATATTTCACACAAAGCCTGTTCAACGACCTTATGGCTCCATGAACCACTAATGGGGACCACCTGTGCCTCTTAGGTGATCAGAGCAACGTTTTACCAAAACCGGCTTCGAAACACGAGGATCCATATATATTTCATTAGCCTAATAAAGCACGCAGACTTCTACATATAATCAACACCTCACCCCACCAGGATTTGAACCCACGATCTTATAATTATGACCGGGGAATGCTACCTCTGGGCCACTAGGACAATAAAAGCAGCCCTAGACTGTGCTATATTTCACACAAAGCCTTTTCAACCAGCTTATGGCGCTGTGAACCACTATAGGGGACCACCCGTGCCGCTTAGGTGATCAGAGCAACGTTTTACCAAATGCGGCTTCGAAACACGAGATCCCATATATATATTTCGTACCAGCCCAGCCAAAGCACGCGGACTTCTTCATATAATCAACACCTGCCCCCACCAGGTTGAAGCCACGATCTTATAATGAAATTGTGACCGGGGGACGCTACCTCTGGGCCACCAGAACAATAAAAGCAGTCCTACACTCTGCTATATTTCACACAAAGCCTGTTCAACGAGATTATGGCCCAGTGAACCTCTAATAGGGACCACCTGTGCCGCGTAGGTGATCAGAACAACGTTTTACCAAATCCGGCTTGGAAATACGAGGATCCATATATATTTCATAAGCCCAATGAAGCACGCGGACCTCTACATATAATCAACACCTCACCCCACCAGGATTCGAACTTTCACGATACTACAGGTGGCAGGCGAACGCTACCTCCTGAGCCACCAGGACAATAAAAGCAGTCCTAGACTCTGCTATATATTTCACACAAAGCCTGTTCCCAGCAGATTATGGCGCCGTGAACCTCTAATGGGGACCACCCGTGCTGCTTAATTTGATCAGGCAATGTTTTTACCAAATCTTTGACCCGAAACACGAGGATCCATATATATTTCATTAGCCCAATTAAGCACGCGGACTTCTTCATATAATCAACACCTCACCCCACCAGGATTCGAACCCACGATCTTCTAATTGTGACCGGGGATCGCTACCTCTGGGCCACCAGGACACTAAAAGCATTCCTAGACTCTGCTATATTTCACACAAAGCCTGTTCAACGAGCTTAAGGTGCCGTGAACCTTTAATGAGGACCACCCGTGCCGCTTAGGTGATCAGAGCAGCGTTTTACCAAATGCGGCTTCGAAACACTAGGATCCATAAATATTTCATTAGCCCAATTAAGCACGCGGACTTCTTCATATAATCAACACCTCACCCCACCAGGATTTGAACCCACGATCTTATAATTGTGACCGGGGAATGCTACCTCTGGGCCACTAGGACAATAAACGCAGCCCTAGACTCTGCTATATTTCACACAAAGCCTTTTGAACGAGCTTATGGCGCTGTGAACCACTATAGGGGACCACCCGTGCCGCTTAGGTGATCAGAGCAACGTTTTACCAAATGCGGCTTCAAAACACGAGGCTCCATATATATTTCATTAGCCCAATAAAGCACGCGGACTTCTACACATAATCAACACCTCACCCCACCAGGATTTGAACTCAAGATCTTCTAATTGTGACAGGCGGAACGCTACCTCTGGGCCACCAGGACAATAAAAGCAGTTCCAGACTCTGCTATATTTCACACAAAGCCTGTTCAACGAGATTATGGCGCCGTGAACCTCTAATGGGGACCACCCGTGCTGCTTAGGTGATCAGAGCAATGTTTTTCCAAATGCGGCTTCGAAACACGAGGATCCATATATATTTCATTATCCCAATGAAGCACGCAGACTTCTACATATAATCAACACCTCACCCCACAAGGATTTGAACCCATGATCTTATAACTGTGACCGGGGAACGGTGCCTCTGAACCACCAGGAAACTAAAAGCAGTCCTAGATTGTTATATTTCACACAAAGCCTGTTGAATGAGCATATGGCGCCGTGAACCTCTTATTGGGATCAGCAGTGCCGCTTAGGTTATCAGAGCAACGTTTTACCAAATCTGGCTTGGAAACTCGAGGATCCATATATATTTCAATCGCCCAATAAAGCACTCGGACTTCTACATATAATCAAAACCTCACCCCACCAGGATTTGAACCAACGATCTTTTAATTGTGACCGGTGAACGCTACCTCTGGGCCACCAGGACAATAAAAGCAGTCCTACACTCTGCTATATTCCACACATATCCTGTTCAACGAGCTTATGGCGCCATGAACCTCTAATGGGGACCACCCGTGCTGCTTAGGTGATCAGAGCAACGTTTTTCCAAATGCGGCTTCGAAACACGAGGATCCAAATATATTTCATTAGCCCAATAAAGCACTCGGACTTCTACATATAATCAACACCTCACCCCACCAGGATTCAAACCCACGATCTTATAATTGTGACCGGGGTATGCTACCTCTGGGCCACCAGGACAATAAAAGCAGTCCTAGACTCTACTATATTTCACACAAAGCCTGTTCAACGACCTTATGGCGCCTTGAACCTCTAATGGGGACCACCCTTGCCCCTTAGGTGATCAGAGCAACGTTTTACCACATCCGGCTTGGAAACACGAGTATCCATATATATTTCATTAGCCCAATAAAGCACTTGGACTTCTACATATAATCAATACCTCACCCCACCAGGATTCAAACCCACGATCTTATAATTGTGGCCGGGGTATGGTACCTCTGGGCCACCAGGACAATAAAAGCAGTCCAAGTCTCTACTATATTTCACATAAAGCCTCTTCAACGACCTTATGGCTCCATGAACCTCTAATGGGGACCACCTGTGCCGCTTAGGTGATCAGAGCAACGTTGTACCAAATCCGGCTTCGAAACACGAGGATCCATATATATTTCATTAGCCCAATAAAGCATGCAGACTTCTACATATAATCAACACCTCACCCCACCAGCATTTGAACCCACGATCTTATAATTGTTACGGTGAATGCACCTCTGGGTACATAGGACAATAAAAGCAGTCTGGAGCCACTATATTTCACACAACCTGTTGGCAGGCTTATGGCGCTGTGAACCACTATAGGGGACCACCCGTGCCGCTTAGGTGATCAGAGCAACGTTTTACCAAATGCGGCTTCGAAACACGAGGATCCATATATATTTCATTGGCCCAATAAAGCACGCGGACTTCTACATATAATCAACACCTCACCCCACCAGGATTTGAACCCACGATCTTCTAATTGTGACCGAGAGACGCTACCTCTGGGCCACCAGGACAATAAAAGCAGTCTTAGACTCTGCTATATTTCACACAAAGCCTGTTCAACGAGCTTATGGCGCCGTGAACCTCTAATGGGGACCACCCGTGCCGCTTAGGTGATCAGAGCAACGTTTTACCAAATGCGGCTTCGAAACACAAGGATCCATATATATATTTCATTAGCCCAATAAGGCACGCGGAGTTCTACATATAATCAACACCTCATCCCACCAGGATTTGAACCCACGATCTTATAATTGTGACCGAGGGATGCTACCTCTGGGCCACCAGGAACAATAAAAGCAGTCCTAGACTCTGCTATATTTCACACAAAGCCTGTTCAACGAGCTTAAGGCGCCGTAAACCTCTAATGAGGACCACCGGTGCCGCTTTGGTGATCAGAGCAACGTTTTACCAAATGCGGCTTCGAAACACGAGGATCCATATATATTTCATTAGCCCAATAAAGCACGCGGACTTCTTCATATAATCAACACCTCACCCCACCAGGATTTGAACCCACGATCTTCTAATTGTGACGGGGGAACGCTACCTCTGGGCCACCAGGACAATAAAAGCAGTCCTAGACTCTGCTATATTTCACACAAAGCCCGGTTCAGCGAGCTTATGGCGCTGTGAACCACTATAGGGGACCACCCGTGCTGCTTAGGTGATCAGAGCAACGTTTTACCAAATGCGGCTGCGAAACACGAGGATCCATATATATTTCATTAGCCCAATAAAGCACGCGGACTTCTCCATATAATCAACACCTCACGCCACCAGGATTCAAACCCACGATCTTATAATTGTGACCGGGATATGCTACCTCTGGGCCACCAGGACACTTCGCTTTCCTAGACTCTGCTATATTTCACACAAAAGCCTGTTCAACGAGCTTATGGCGCCGTGAACCTCTAATGAGGAGACCACCCGTGCCGCTTAGGTGATCCAGGTAACGTTTTTACCAAAATGCGGCTTCGAAACACGAGGATCCATATATATTTCATTAGCCCAATAAAAGCGCGGACTTCTACATATAATCAACACCTCACTCCACCAGGATTTGAACCCACGATCTTATAATTGTGACCGGGGGACACTACCTCTGGGCCACCAGGAACAATAAAAGCAGTCCTAGACTCTGATATATTTCACACAAAGCCTGTTCAACGAGCTTAAGGCACCGTTAA
The DNA here is from genome assembly GCF_018991925.1 of Homarus americanus. Lineage (NCBI taxonomy): Eukaryota > Metazoa > Arthropoda > Malacostraca > Decapoda > Nephropidae > Homarus > Homarus americanus. The sequence continues at coordinate 28,888 of NW_024727466.1, forward strand.
CCTCTAATGAGGACCACCCGTGCCGCTTAGGTGATCAGAGCAACGTTTTACCAAATGCGGCTTCGAAACACGAGGATCCATATATATTTCATTAGCCTAATAAAGCACGCGGACTTCTTTATATAATCAACACCTCACCCCACCAGGATTGAACCCCACGATCTTCTAATAGTGTGACCAGACCTGGGACACTAAAAGCATCCTAGACTCTGCTATATTTCACTGGCTTCATTCCGGGGCTTTTGGCGCCGTGAACGCTTTGTATGGGGACCACCGGTGCCGCTTAGGTGATCAGAGCAACGTTTTACCAAAACCGGCTTCGAAACACGAGGATCCATATATATTTCATTAGCCCAATAAAGCACGCGGACTTCTTCATATAATCAACACCTCACCCCACCAGGATTCGAACCGACGATCTTCTAAGTGTGACCGGGGATCGCTACCTCTGGGCCACCAGGACACTAAAAGGAATCCTAGACTCTGCTATATTTCACACAAAGCCTGTTCAACGAGCTTATGGCGCCGTGAACCTCTAATGAGGACCACCCGTGCCGCTTAGGTGATCAGAGTAACGTTTTACCAAATGCGGCTTCGAAACACGAGGATCCATATATATTTCATTAGCCCAATAAAGCACGCGGACTTCTACATATAATCAACACTTCACTCCACCAGGATTTGAACCCACGATCTTATAATTGTGACCGGGGGACGCTACCTCTGGGCCACCAGGAACAATAAAAGCAGTCCTAGACTCTGATATATTTCACACAAAGCCTGTTCAACGAGCTTAAGGCACCGTTAACCTCTAAGGAGGACCACCCGTGCCGCTTAGGTGATGAGAGCAACGTTTTACCAAATGCGGCTTCGAAACACGAGGATCCATACATATTTCATTACCCTAATAAAGCACGCGGACTTCTTCATATAATCAACACCTCACCCCACCAGGATTCGAACCCACGATCTTCTAATTATGACCGGGCCACCAGGACACTAAAAGCATTCCTAGACTCTGCTATATTTCACACAAAGCCTGTTCAACGAGCTTTTGGCGCAGTGAACCTTTAATGAGGACCACCCGTGCCGCTTAGGTGATCAGAGCAACGTTTTACCAAATGCGGCTTCGAAACACGAGGATCCATATATATTTCATTAGCCCAATAAAGCACGCGGACTTCTACATATAATCAACACCTCACCCCACCAGGATTCAAACCCACGATCTTATAATTGTGACCGGGGTATGCTACCTCTGGGCCACCAGGACAATAAAAGCAGTCCAAGTCTCTACTATATTTCACACAAAGCCTGTTCAACGACCTGATGGCTCCATGAACCACTTATGGGGACTTCCGGTGCCGCTTAGGTGATCAGAGCAACGTTTTACCAAAACCGGCTTCGAAACACGAGGATCCATATATATTTCATTAGCCCAATAAAGCACACAGACTTCTACATATAATCAACACCTCATCCCACCAGGATTTGAACCCACGATCTTATAATTGTGACCGGGGAATGCTACCTCTGGGCCACTAGGACAATAAAAGCAGCCCTAGACTCTGCTATATTTCACCTGCAGCCTTTCAACGAGCTTGTAAACAACCCGGAACCACTATAAGGGGACCACCCGTGCAACAGGTGATCCAGGCAACGTTTTACCAAAATGCGACCCCGAAACTACGAGGATCCATATATATTTCATTAGCCCAATAATGCCTTGGACTTCTTCATATAATCAACCTCACCCCACCAGGATTTGAACCCACGATCTTATAATTGTGACGGGGGAATGCTGCCTCTGGGCCGCCAGGACAATAAAAACAGTCCTAGACTCTGCTATATTTCACAAAAAGCCTGTTCCAACAAGAGATTAGCATGGCGCCGTGAACCTCTAATGGGGACCACCCGTGCTGCTTAGGTGATCAGAGCAATGTTTTACCAAATCCGGCTTCGAAACACGAGGATCCATATATATTTCATTATCCCAATAAAGCACGAAGACTTCTACATATAATCAACACCTCACCCCATCAGGATTTGAACCATTGATCTTATAACTGTGACCGGGGAACGGTGCCTCTGAACCACCAGGAAACTAAAAGCAGTCCTAGACTGTTATATTTCACACAAAGCCTGTTGAATGAGCTTATGGCGCCGTGAACCTCTTATTGGGACCAGCAGTGCCGCTTAGGTTATCAGAGCAAGGTTTTACCAAATCTGGCTTGGAAACTCGAGGATCCATATATATTTCAATCGCCCAATAAAGAAGGCGGACTTCTACATATAATCAAAACCTCACCCCACCAGGATTTGAACCCACGATCTTATAATTGTGACAGGGAAACGCTACCTCTGGGCCACCAGGACAATATAAGCAGTCCTACACTCTGCTATATTTCACACAAATCCTGTTCAACGAGCTTATGGCGCCATGAACCTCTAATGGGGACCACCCTTGCCCCTTAGGTGATCAGAGCAACGTTTTACCAAAACCGGCTTCGAAACACGAGTATCCACATATATTTCATTAGCCCGATAAAGCATGCGGAGTTCTACATATAATCAACACCTCATCCCACAAGGATTTGAACCCACGATCTTATAATTGTGACCGGGGGACGCTACCTCTGGGCCACCAGGACATTAAAAGCAGTCCTAGACTCTACTAAATTTCACACAAAGCCTGTTCAACGACCTTATGGCGCCATGAACCTCTAATGGGGACCACCCGTGCCGCTTAGGTGATCAGAGCAACGTTTTACCAAATGCGGCATCGAAACACGAGGATCCATATATATTTAATTAGCCCAATAAAGCACGCGGACTTCTTCATATAATCAACACCTCACCCCACCAGGATTTGAACCCACGATCTTATAATTGTGACCGGGGAATGCTACCTCTGGGCCACCAGGACATTAAAAGCAGTCCTAGACTCTGCTATATTTCACACAAAGCCTGTTAAACGAGCTTATGGCGCCGAGAACCTCTAATGGGGACCACCCGTGCCGCTTAGGTGATCAGAGCAACGTTTTACCAAATGCGGCTTCGAAACACGGGGATCCATATATATTTCATTAGCCCAATAAACACGCGGACTTCTACATATAATCAACACCTCACCCCACCAGGATTTGAACCCACGATCTTCCAATTGTGACAGGGGAACGATTACCTCTGGGCCACCAGGACAATAAAAGCAGTCCTAGACTCTGATATATTTCACACAAAGCCTGTTCAACGAGATTATGGCGCCGTGAACCTCTAATGGGGACCACCCGTGCTGCTTGGGTGATCAGAGCAATGTTTTACCAAATGCGGCTTCGAAACACGTGGATCCATATATATTTCATTATCCCAATAAAGCACGCGGACTTCTACATATAATCAACACCTCACCCCACCAGGATTTGAACCCACGATCTTATAATTGTGACCGGGGGACGCTACCTCTGGGCCACCAGGACACTAAAAGAAGTCCTAGACTCTGTTATATTTCACACAAAGCCTGTTCAACGAGCTTATGGCACCGTGAACCTCTAATGGGGACCACACGTGCCGCTTGGTGACCAGAGGCAAGTTTTACCAAATCTGGCTACGAAACACGAGGATCCAAATATATTTCTTTAGCCCAATAAAGCTCGCAGATTTCTACATATAATCAACACCTCACCCCACCAGGATTCAAACCCCAAATCTTATAATTGTGACCAGGGAATGCTACCTGTGGACCACCAGGACACTAAAAGCAGTCCTAGACTCTGTTATATTTCACGCAAAGCCTGTTCAACGAGCTTATGGCGCCGTGAACCTCTACTGGGGACCACCAGTGCCGCTTAGGTGATAAGAGCAACGTTTTACCAAATCCCGCTTGGAAACACGAGGCTCCATATATATTTCATTAGCCCAATAAAGCACGCGGACTTCTACATAAAATCAACACCTCACCCCACCAGGATTCAATCCCAAAATCTTATGATTGTGATTAGGGAATGCTACCTGTGGACCACCAGGACATTAAAAGCAGTCCTAGACTCTGTTATATTTCACACAAAGCCTGTTCAACGAGCTTATGGCGCCGTGAACCTCTAATGGAGACCACACGTGCCGCTTGGTGACCAGAGCAACGTTTTACCAAATCCGGCTACGAAGCACGAGGATCCAAATATATTTCTTTAGCCCAATAAAGCACGCGGACTTCTACATAAAATCACCACCTCACCCCACCAGGATTCAAACCCAAAATCTTATAATAGTGACCAGGGAATGCTACCTGTGGACCACCAGGACAGTAAAAGCAGTCATAGACTCTGTTATATTTCACACAAAGCCTGTTCAACGAGCTTATGGCGCCGTGAACCTCTAATGAGGACCACCAGTGCCGCTTAGGTGTTCAGAGTAACGTTTTACTAAATCCGGCTTCGAAACACGAGGATCCATATCTATTTCATTAGCCCAATAGAGCACGCACATTTCTACATATAATCAACACCTCACCCCACCAGGATTCGAACCAACGATCTTCTAATTGTGACCGGGGAACGCTACCTCTGGGCCACCAGGACACTAGAAGCAGTCCTGAACTCTGTTATATTTCACAAAAAGCCTATTCAATGAGCTTATGGCGCCGTGAACCTTTAATGGGGACCACCCGTGCCGCTTAGGTGATCAGAGCAACGTTTTGCCAAATCCGGCTTCGAAACACGAGGATCCATATCTATTTCATTAGCCCAATAAAGCATCCGGACTTCTACATATAATCAACACCTCACCCCACCAGGATTTGAACCCACGATCTTATAATTGTGACCGGGGAACGCTACCTCTGGGCAACCAGGACAATAAATGCAGTCCTAGACTCTACTATATTTCACAAAAAGCCTGTTCAACGACCTTATGGTGCCATGAACCTCTAATGGGGACCACCCGTTCCGCATAGGTGATAAGAACAACGTTTTACCAAATCCGGCTTGGAAACACGAGGATCCATATATATTTCATTAGCCCAATAAAGCACGCGGACTTCTACATATAATCAACACCTCACCCCACCAGGATTTGATCCCACGATCTTATATTTGTGACCGGGGAACGCTACCTCTGGGCAACAAGGACAATAAAAGCAGTCCTAGACTCTACCATATTTCACACAAAGCCTGTTCAACGACCTTATGGCGCCATGAACCTCTAATGGGGACCACCCGTGCCGCTTAGGGGATAAGAGCAACGTTTTACCAAATACGGCTTGGAAACACGAGGATCCAAATATATTTCATTAGCCCAATAAAGCACGCGGACTTCTACATATAATCAACACCTCACCCCACCAGGATTTAAACCCACGATCTTATAATTGTGACCGGGGTATGCTACCTCTGGGCCACCAGGACATTAAAAGCAGTCCTAGACTCTACTATATTTCACACAAAGCCTGTTCAACGACCTTATGGCGCCATGAACCTCTAATGGGGACCACCCTTGCCCCTTATGTGATCAGAGCAACGTTTTACCAAAACCGGCTTCGAAACACGAGTATCCATATATATTTCATTAGCCCAATAAAGCACGCGGAGTTCTACATATGATCAACACCTCATCCCACCAGGATTTGAACCCACGATCTTATAATTGTGACCGGGCGACGCTACCTCTGGGCCACCAGGAACAATAAAAGCAGTCCTAGACTCTGCTATATTTCACACAAAGCCTGTTCAACGAGCTTAAGGCGCTGTAAACCTCTAATGGGGACCACCCTTGCCCCTTAGGTGATCAGAGCAACGTTTTACCAAAACCGGCTTCGAAACACGAGTATCCACATATATTTCATTAGCCCGATAAAGCATGCGGAGTTCTACATATAATCAACACCTCATCCCACATGGATTTGAACCCACGATCTTATAATTGTGACCGGGGGACGCTACCTCTGGGCCACCAGGACATTAAAAGCAGTCCTAGACTCTACTATATTTCACACAAAGCCTGTTCAACGACCTTATGGCGCCATGAACCTCTAATGGGGACCACCCGTGCCGCTTAGGTGATCAGAGCAACGTTTTACCAAATGCGGCATCGAAATACGAGGATCCATATATATTTCATTAGCCCAATAAAGCACGCGGACTTCTACATAAAATCAACACCTCACCCCACCAGGATTCAATCCCAAAATCTTATAATTGTGACTAGGGAATGCTACCTGTGGACCAACAGGACAATAAAAGCAGTCCTAGACTCTGCTATATTTCACACAAAGCCTGTTAAACGAGCTTATGGCGCCGAGAACCTCTAATGGGGACCACCCGTGCCGCTTAGGTGATCAGAGCAACGTTTTACCAAATGCGGCTTCGAAACACGAGGATCCATATATATTTCATTAGCCCAATAAACAAGCGGGCTTCTACATAAAATCAACACCTCACCCCACCAGGATTTGAACCCACGATCTTCAAATTGTGACAGGGGAACGATTACCTCTGGGCCACCAGGACAATAAAAGCAGTCCTAGACTCTGATATATTTCACACAAAGCCTGTTCAACGAGATTATGGCGCCGTGAACCTCTAATGGGGACCACCCGTGCTGCTTAGGTGATCAGAGCAATGTTTTACCAAATGCGGCTTCGAAACACGTGGATCCATATATATTTCATTATCCCAATAAAGCACGCGGACTTCTACATATAATCAACACCTCACCCCACCAGGATTTGAACCCACGATCTTATAATTGTGACCGGGGGACGCTACCTCTGGGCCACCAGGACACTAAAAGAAGTCCTAGACTCTGTTATATTTCACACAAAGCCTGTTCAACGACCTTATGGCGCCATGAACCTCTAATGGGGACCACCCGTGCCACTTAGGTGATCAGAGTAACGTTTAACGAAATGCGGCTACGAAACACGAGGATCCAAATATATTTCTTTAGCCCAATAATGCACGCGGACTTCTACATAAAATCAACACCTCACCCCACCAGGATTCAAACCCAAAATCTTATAATTGTGACCAGGGAATGCTACCTGTGGACCACCAGGACACTAAAAGCACTCCTAGACTCTGTTATATTTCACGCAAAGCCTGTTCAACGAGCTTATGGCGCCGTGAACCTCTACTGGGGACCACCAGTGCCGCTTATTGATAAGAGCAACGTTTTACCAAATCCCGCTTGGAAACACGAGGATCCATATATATTTCATTAGCCCAATAAAGCACGCGGACTTCTACATAAAATCAACACCTCACCCCACCAGGATTCAATCCCAAAATCTTATGATTGTGATTAGGGAATGCTACCTGTGGACCACCAGGACATTAAAAGCAGTCCTAGACTCTGTTATATTTCACACAAAGCCTGTTCAACGAGCTTATGGCGCCGTGAACCTCTAATGGAGACCACACGTGCCGCTTGGTGACCAGAGCAACGTTTTACCAAATCCGGCTACGAAGCACGAGGATCCAAATATATTTCTTTAGCCCAATAAAGCACGCGGACTTCTACATAAAATCACCACCTCACCCCACCAGGATTCAAACCCAAAATCTTATAATTGTGACCAGGGAATGCTACCTGTGGACCACCAGGACAGTAAAAGCAGTCATAGACTCTGTTATATTTCACACAAAGCCTGTTCAACGAGCTTATGGCGCCGTGAACCTCTAATGAGGACCACCAGTGCCGCTTAGGTGTTCAGAGTAACGTTTTACTAAATCCGGCTTCGAAACACGAGGATCCATATCTATTTCATTAGCCCAATAGAGCACGCACATTTCTACATATAATCAACACCTCACCCCACCAGGATTCGAACCAACGATCTTATAATTGTGACCGGGGAACGCTACCTCTGGGCCACCAGGACACTAAAACCAGTCCTGAACTCTGTTATATTTCACAAAAAGCCTATTCAATGAGCTTATGGCGCCGTGAACCTTTAATGGGGACCACCCGTGCCGCTTAGGTGATCAGAGCAACGTTTTACCAAATCCGGCTTCGAAACACGAGGATCCATATCTATTTCATTAGCCCAATAAAGCATCCGGACTTCTACATATAATCAACACCTCACCCCACCAGGATTTGAACCCACGATCTTATAATTGTGACCGGGGAACGCTACCTCTGGGCAACCAGGACAATAAATGCAGTCCTAGACTCTACCATATTTCACACAAAGCCTGTTCAACGACCTTATGGCGCCATGAACCTCTAATAGGGACCACCCGTGCCGCTTAGGGGATAAGAGCAACGTTTTACCAAATCCGGCTTGGAAACACGAGGATCCAAATATATTTCAATAGCCCAATAAAGCACGCGGACTTCTACATATAATCAACACCTCACCCCACCAGGATTTAAACCCACGATCTTATAATTGTGACCGGGGGACGCTACCTCTGGGCCACCAGGACACTAAAAGAAGTCCTAGACTCTGTTATATTTCACACAAAGCCTGTTCAACGACCTTATGGCGCCATGAACCTCGAATGGGGACCACCCGTGCCGCTTACGTGATCAGAGTAACGTTTAACGAAATGCTGCTACGAAACACGAGGATCCAAATATATTTCTTTAGCCCAATAAAGCACGCGGACTTCTACATAAAATCAACACCTCACCCCACCAGGATTCAAACCCAAAATCTTATAATTGTGACCAGGGAATGCTACCTGTGGACCACCAGGACACTAAAAGCACTCCTAGACTCTGTTATATTTCACGCAAAGCTTGTTCAATGAGCTTATGGCGCCGTGAACCTCTACTGGGGACCACCAGTGCCGCTTAGGTGATAAGAGCAACGTTTTACCAAATCCCGCTTGGAAACACGAGGATCCATATATATTTCATTAGCCCAATAAAGCACGCGGACTTCTACATAAAATCAACACCTCACCCCACCAGGATTCAATCCCAAAATCTTATGATTGTGATTAGGGAATGCTACCTGTCGACCTCCAGGACACTAAAAGCAGTCCTAGACTCTGTTATATTTCACACAAAGCCTGTTCAACGAGCTTATGGCGCCGTGAACCTCTAATGGAGACCACACGTGCCGCTTGGTGACCAGAGCAACGTTTTACCAAATCCGGCTACGAAGCACGAGAATCCAAATATATTTCTTTAGCCCAATAAAGCACGTGGACTTCTACATAAAATCACCACCTCACCCCACCAGGATTCAAACCCAAAATCTTATAATTGTGACCAGGGAATGCTACCTGTGGACCACCAGGACAGTAAAAGCAGTCATAGACTCTGTTATATTTCACACAAAGCCTGTTCAACGAGCTTATGGCGCCGTGAAGCTCTAATGAGGACCACCAGTGCCGCTTAGGTGTTCAAAGTAACGTTTTACTAAATCCGGCTTCGAAACACGAGGATCCATATCTATTTCATTAGCCCAATAGAAGCACGCACATTTCTACATATAATCAACACCTCACCCCACCAGGATTCGAACCAACGATCTTATAATTGTGACCGGGGAACGCTACCTCTGGGCCACCAGGACACTAAAAGCAGTCCTGAACTCTGTTATATTTCACAAAAAGCCTATTCAATGAGCTTATGGCGCCGTGAACTTTTAATGGGGACCACCCGTGCCGCTTAGGTGATCAGAGCAACGTTTTACCAAATCCGGCTTCGAAACACGAGGATCCATATCTATTTCATTAGCCCAATAAAGCATGCGGACTTCTACATATAATCAACACCTCACCCCACCAGGATTTGAACCCACGATCTTATAATTGTGACCGGGGAACGCTACCTCTGGGCAACCAGGACAATAAATGCAGTCCTAGACTCTACTATATTTCACACAAAGCCTGTTCAACGACCTTATGGTGCCATGAACCTCTAATGGGGACCACCCGTTCCGCATAGGTGATAAGAACAACGTTTTACCAAATCCGGCTTGGAAACACGAGGATCCATATATATTTCATTAGCCCAATAAAGCACGCGGACTTCTACATATAATCAACACCTCACCCCACCAGGATTTGATCCCACGATCTTATATTTGTGACCGGGGAACGCTACCTCTGGGCAACAAGGACAATAAAAGCAGTCCTAGACTCTACCATATTTCACACAAAGCCTGTTCAACGACCTTAAGGCGCCATGAACCTCTAATAGGGACCACCCGTGCCGCTTAGGGGATAAGAGCAACGTTTTACGAAATCCGGCTTGGAAACACGAGGATCCAAATATATTTCATTAGCCCAATAAAGCACGCGGACTTCTACATATAATCAACACCTCACCCCACCAGGATTTAAACCCACGATCTTATAATTGTGACCGGGGAACGCTACCTCTGGGCCACCAAAACAATAAAAGCAGTCCTAAACTCTGCTATATTTCACACAAATCCTGTTCAACGAGCTTATGGCGCCGTGAACCTCTAATGGGGACCACCCGTGCTGCTTAGGTGATCAGAGCAACGTTTTTCCAAATGCGGCTTCGAAACACGAGGAACCAAATATATTTCATCAGCCCAATAAAGCACTCGAACTTCTACATATAATCAACACCTCACCCCACCAGGATTCAAACCCACGATCTTATAATTGTGACCGGGGTATGCTACCTCTGGGCCACCAGGACATTAAAAGCAGTCCTAGACTCTACTATATTTCACACAAAGCCTGTTCAACGACCTTATGGTGCCATGAACCTCTAATGGGGACCACCCTTGCCCCTTAGGTGATCAGACCAACGTTTTACCAAAACCGGCTTCGAAACATGAGTATCCATATATATTTCATTAGCCCAATAAAGCACGCGGAGTTCTACATATAATCAACACCTCATCCCACAAGGATTTGAACCCACGATCTTATAATTGTGACCGGGCGACGCTACCTCTGGGCCACCAGGAACAATAAAAGCAGTCCTAGACTCTGCTATATTTCACACAAAGCCTGTTCAACGAGCTTAAGGCGCCGTAAACCTCTAGTGAGGACCACCCGTGCCGCTTAGGTGATCAGAGTAACGTTTAACGAAATGCGGCTATGAAACACGAGGATCCAAATATATTTCTTTAGCCCAATAAAGCACGCGGACTTCTACATAAATCAGCCACCTCACCCCACCAGAGTTCAAACCCAAAATCTTATAATTGTGACCAGGGAATGCTACCTGTGGACCGCAGGACACCACAAAGCACTCCCAAGACTTTCTATTATATTTCATAAAGCCTGTTCAACGAGCTTATGGCGCCGTGACCCTCTACTGGGGACCATCAGTGCCGCTTAGGTGATAAGAGCAACGTTTTACCAAATCCCGCTTGGAAACACGAGGATCCATATATATTTCATTAGCCCAATAAAGCACGCGGACTTCTACATAAATCAACACCTCACCCCACCAGGATTCAATCCCAAAATCTTATGATTGTGAATAGGGAATGCTACCTGTGGACCACCAGGACACTAAAAGCAGTCCTAGACTCTGTTATATTTCACACAAAGCCTGTTCAACGAGCTTATGGCGCCGTGAACCTCTAATGGAGACCACACGTGCCGCTTGGTGACCAGAGCAACGTTTTACCAAATCCGGCTACGAAGCACGAGGATCCAAATATATTTCTTTAGCCCAATAAAGCACGCGGACTTCTACATAAAATCACCACCTCACCCCACCAGGATTCAAACCCAAAATCTTATAATTGTGACCAGGGAATGCTACCTGTGGACCACCAGGACAGTAAAAGCAGTCATAGACTCTGTTATATTTCACACAAAGCCTGTTCAACGAGCTTATGGCGCCGTGAACCTCTAATGAGGACCACCAGTGCCGCTTAGGTGTTCAGAGTAACGTTTTACTAAATCCGGCTTCGAAACACGAGGATCCATATCTATTTCATTAGCCCAATAGAGCACGCACATTTCTGCATATAATCAACACCTCACCCCACCAGGATTCGAACCAACGATCTTATAATTGTGACCGGGGAACGCTACCTCTGGGCCACCAGGACACTAGAAGCAGTCCTGAACTCTGTTATTTTTCACAAAAAGCCTGTTCAATGAGCTTATGGCGCCGTGAACCTTTAATGGGGACCACCTGTGCCGCTTAGGTGATCAGAGCAACGTTTTACCAAATCCGGCTTCGAAACACGAGGATCCATATCTATTTCATTAGCCCAATAAAGCATGCGGACTTCTACATATAATCAACACCTCACCCCACCAGGATTTGAACCCACGATCTTATAATTGTGACCGGGGAACGCTACCTCTGGGCAACCAGGACAATAAGTGCAGTCCTAGACTCTACTATATTTCACACAAAGCCTGTTCAACGACCTTATGGTGCCATGAACCTCTAATGGGGACCACCCGTTCCGCATAGGTGATAAGAACAACGTTTTACCAAATCCGGCTTGAAAACACGAGGATCCATATATATTTCATTAGCCCAATAAAGCACGCGGACTTCTACATATAATCAACACCTCACCCCACCAGGATTTGATCCCACGATCTAATATTTGTGACCGGGGAACGCTACCTCTGGGCAACAAGGACAATAAAAGCAGTCCTAGACTCTACCATATTTCACACAAAGCCTGTTCAACGAACTTATGGCGCCATGAACCTCTAATGGGGACCACCCGTGCCGCTTAGGGGATAAGAGCAACGTTTTACCAAATCCGGCTTGGAAACACGAGGATCCAAATATATTTCATTAGCCCAATAAAGCACGCGGACTTCTACATATAATCAACACCTCACCCCACCAGGATTTAAACCCACGATCTTATAATTGTGACCGGGGAACGCTACCTCTGGGCCACCAAAACAATAAAAGCAGTCCTAAACTCTGCTATATTTCACACAAATCCTGTTCAACGAGCTTATGGCGCCGTGAACCTCTAATGGGGACCACCCGTGCTGCTTAGGTGATCAGAGCAACGTTTTTCCAAATGCGGCTTCGAAACACGAGAACCAAATATATTTCATCAGCCCAATAAAGCACTCGAACTTCTACATATAATCAACACCTCACCCCACCAGGATTCAAACCCACGATCTTATAATTGTGACCGGGGTATGCTACCTCTGGGCCACCAGGACATTAAAAGCAGTCCTAGACTCTACTATATTTCACACAAAGCCTGTTCAACGACCTTATGGTGCCATGAACCTCTAATGGGGACCACCCTTGCCCCTTAGGTGATCAGACCAACGTTTTACCAAAACCGGCTTCGAAACATGAGTATCCATATATATTTCATTAGCCCAATAAAGCACGCGGAGTTCTACATATAATCAACACCTCATCCCACCAGGATTTGAACCCACGATCTTATAATTGTGACCGGGCGACGCTACCTCTGGGCCACCAGGAACAATAAAAGCAGTCCTAGACTCTGCTATATTTCACACAAAGCCTGTTCAACGAGCTTAAGGCGCCGTAAACCTCTAATGAGGACCACCCGTGCCGCTTAGGTGATCAGAGTAACGTTTAACGAAATGCGGCTACGAAACACGAGGATCCAAATATATTTCTTTAGCCAAATAAAGCACGCGGACTTCTACATAAAATCAACACCTCACCCCACCAGGATTCAAACCCAAAATCTTATAATTGTGACCAGGGAATGCTACCTGTGGACCACCAGGACACTAAAAGCACTCCAAGACTCTGTTATATTTCACGCAAAGCCTGTTCAACGAGCTTATGGCGCCGTGACCCTCTACTGGGGACCATCAGTGCCGCTTAGGTGATAAGAGCAACGTTTTACCAAATCCCGCTTGGAAACACGAGGATCCATATATATTTCATTAGCCCAATAAAGCACGCGGACTTCTACATAAAATCAACACCTCACCCCACCAGGATTCAATCCCAAAATCTTATGATTGTGAATAGGGAATGCTACCTGTGGACCACCAGGACTAAAAGCAGTCCCTAGACTCTCATTATATTTCACACAAAGCCTGTTCAACGAGCTTATGGCTTAAGCGTGAACCTCTAATGGAACCACGTGCGGCTTGGTGACCCAGAGCAACGTTTTACCAAATCCGGCTACGAAGCACGAGGATCCAAATATATTTCTTTAGCCCAATAAAGCACGCGGACTTCTACATAAAATCACCACCTCACCCCACCAGGATTCAAACCCAAAATCTTATAATTGTGACCAGGGAATGCTACCTGTGGACCACCAGGACAGTAAAAGCAGTCATAGACTCTGTTATATTTCACACAAAGCCTGTTCAACGAGCTTATGGCGCCGTGAACCTCTAATGAGGACCACCAGTGCCGCTTAGGTGTTCAGAGTAACGTTTTACTAAATCTAGCTTCGAAACACGAGGATCCATATCTATTTCATTAGCCCAATAGAGCACGCACATTTCTACATATAATCAACACCTCACCCCACCAGGATTCGAACCAACGATCTTATAATTGTGACCGGGGAACGCTACCTCTGGGCCACCAGGACACTAAAAGCAGTCCTGAACTCTGTTATATTTCACAAAAAGCCTGTTCAATGAGCTTATGGCGCCGTGAACCTTTAATTGGGACCACCCGTGCCGCTTAGGTGATCAGAGCAACGTTATACGAAATCCGGCTTCGAAACACGAGGATCCATATCTATTTCATTAGCCCAATAAAGCATGCGGACTTCTACATATAATCAACACCTCACCCCACCAGGATTTGAACCCACGATCTTATAATTGTGACCGGGGAACGCTACCTCTGGGCAACCAGGACAATAAATGCAGTCCTAGACTCTACTATATTTCACACAAAGCCTGTTCAACGACCTTATGGTGCCATGAACCTCTAATGGGGACCACCCGTTCCGCATAGGTGATAAGAACAACGTTTTAACAAATCCGGCTTGGAAACACGAGGATCCATATATATTTCATTAGCCCAATAAAGCACGCGGACTTCTACATATAATCAACACCTCACCCCACCAGGATTTGAACCCACGATCCTTATATTTGTGACCGGGAACGCTACCTCCTGGGCAACAAGGACAAAAAAAGCAGTCCTGAACTCTGCCATATTTCACACAAAGCCTGTTCAACATTGTATGGCGCCATGAACATAATGGGGACCACCCGTGCCGCCGGGTGTTAGAGCAACGTTTTGATCGGCGAAACCACGAGGATCCATATATATTTCATTAGCCCAATAAACCGCAGCGGACTTCTACATATAATCAACACCTCACCCCACCAGGATTTAAACCCACGATCTTATAATTGTGACCGGGGAACGCTACCTCTGGCCCACCAGGATAATTAAAGCAGTCCTAGACTCTACTAAATTTCACACAAAGCCTGTTCAACGACCTTATGGCGCAATGAACCTCTAATGGGGACCACCCGTGCCGCTTAGGTGATCAGAGCAACATTTTACCAAATCCGGCTTGGAAACACGAGGATCTATATATAGTTCATTAGCCCAATAGAGCACGCGGACTTCTACATATAATCAACACCTAAACTCACCAGGATTCAAACTCACGATCTTATAATTGTGACCGGGGGACGCTACCTCTGGGCCACCAGGACAATAAAAGCAGTCCTATACTCTGCTATATTTCACACAAAGCCTATTCAACGAACTTATGGCGCCATGAACCTCTAATGGGGACCACCCGTGCCGCTTAGGTGATCAGAGCAACGTTTTACCAAATCTGGCTTGGAAACACGAGGATCCATATATATTTTATTAGCCCAATAAAGCACTCGGACTTCTACATATAATCAATACCTCACCCCACCAGGATTCAAACCCACGATCTTATAATTGTGGCCGGGGTATGCTACCTCTGGGCCACCAGGACAATAAATGCAGTCCTAGACTCTGATATATTTCACACAAAGCCTGTTCAACGAGATTATGGCACCGTGAACCTCTAATGGGGACCACCCGTGCTGCTTAGGTGATCAGAGCAATGTTTTACCAAATGCGGCTTCGAAACACGTGGATCCATATATATTTCATTATCCCAATAAAGCACGCGGACTTCTACATATAATCAACACCTCACCCCACCAGGATTTGAACCCACGATCTTATAATTGTGACCGGGGGACGCTACCTCTGGGCCACCAGGACACTAAAAGAAGTCCTAGACTCTGTTATATTTCACACAAAGCCTGTTCAACGACCTTATGGCGCCATGAACCTCTAATGGGGACCACCCGTGCCACTTAGGTGATCAGAGTAACGTTTAACGAAATGCGGCTACGAAACACGAGGATCCAAATATATTTCTTTAGCCCAATAAAGCACGCGGACTTCTACATAAAATCAACACCTCACCCCACCAGGATTCAAACCCAAAATGTTATAATTGTGACCAGGGAATGCTACCTGTGGACCACCAGGACACTAAAAGCACTCCTAGACTCTGTTATATTTCACGCAAAGCCTGTTCAACGAGCTTATGGCGCCGTGAACCTCTACTGGGGACCACCCGTTCCGCATAGGTGATAAGAACAACGTTTTACCAAATCCGGCTTGGAAACACGAGGATCCATATATATTTCATTAGCCCAATAAAGCACGCGGAATTCTACATATAATCAACACTTCACCCCACCAGGATTTGAACCCACGATCTTATATTTGTGACCGGGGAACGCTACCTCTGGGCAACAAGGACAAAAAAAGCAGTCCTAGACTCTACCATATTTCACACAAAGCCTGTTCAACGACCTTATGGCGCCATGAACCTCTAATGGGGACCACCGTGCGCTTAGGTGATAAAACAACGTTTTGCAAATCGGCTTGGAAACCACGAGATCCATATATATTTCATTAGCCCAATAAAAGCCGCAGCGGACTTCTACATATAATCAACACCTCACCCCACCAGGGTTAAACCCACGATCTTATAATTGTGACCGGGGAACGCTACCTCTGGCCCACCAGGATAATTAAAGCAGTCCTAGACTCTACTAAATTTCACACAAAGCCTGTTCAACGACCTTATGGCGCAATGAACCTCTAATGGGGACCACCCGTGCCGCTTAGGTGATCAGAGCAACATTTTACCAAATCCGGCTTGGAAACACGAGGATCCATATATATTTCATTAGCCCAATAGAGCACGCGGACTTGTACATATAATCAACACCTAAACTCGCAAGTTCCGACTCACGATCTTATAATTGTGACGGGGGAACGCTACCTCTGGGCCAACAGGACAATAAAAGCAGTCCTAGACTCTGCTATATTTCACACAAAGCCTGTTCAACGAGTTTATGGCGCTGTGAACCACTATAGGGGACCACCCGTGCCGCTTAGGTGATCAGAGCAACGTTTTACCAAATGCGGCTTCGAAACACGAGGATCCATATATATTTTATTAACCCAATAAAGCACGCGGACTTCTACATATAATCAACACCTCACCCACCAGGTTAAACCCACGATCTTATAATTGTGACTGGGGTATACTTATTTCCTGGAGCCACCAGGACAAAAAGCAGTCCTAGACTCTACTATATTTCACACAAAGCCTGTTCAACGACCTTATGGCGCCATGAACCTCTAATGGGGACCACCCATGCCGCTTAGGTGATCAGAGCAACGTTTTACCAAATCCGGCTTGGAAACACGAGGATCCATATATATTTCATTAGCCCAATAAAGTAGGCGGACTTCTACATATAATCAACACCTCACCCTACCAGGATTTAAACCCACGATCTTATAATTGTGACCGGGAACGCTACCTCTGGGCCACCAGGAAAATTAAAGCAGTCTTAGACTCTGCTATATTTCACACAAAGCCTGTTCAACGAGCTTATGTCGCCGTGAACCTCTAATGGGGACCACCCGTGCCGCTTAGGTGATCAGAGCAATGTTTTACCAAATGCGGCGTCGAAACAAGGAGGATTCATATATATTTCATTAGCCCAATAAAGCACGCGGACTTCTACATATAATCAACACCTCACCCCACCAGGATTTGAACCCACGATCTTATAATTGTGACCGGGGAACGCTACCTCTGGGCCACCAAGACAATAAAAGCAGTCCTAGACTCTGGTATATTTCACACAAAGCCTGTTCAGCGAGCTTATGGCGCTGTGTACCACTATAGGGGACCACCCGTGCTGCTTAGGTGATGAGAGCAACGTTTTACCAAATGCGGCTTCGAAACACGAGGATCCATATATATTTCATTAACCCAATAAAGCACGCGGACTTCTTCATATAATCAACACCTCACCCCACCAGGGTTCGAACCCACGATCTTCTAATTGTGACCGGGGAACGCTACCTCTGGGCCACCAAGACAATAAAAGCAGTCCTAGACTCTGGTATATTTCACACAAAGCCTGGTTCAACGAGCGTATGGCGCTGTAAACCACTATAGGGGACCACCCGTGCTGCTTAAGTGATCAGAGCAACGTTAAACCAAATCCGGCATCGAAACACGAGGATCCATATATATTTCATTACCCCAATAAAGCACGCGGACTTCTCCATATAATCAACACCTCACGCCACCAGGATTCAAACCCACGATCTTATAATTGTGACCGGGATATGCTACCTCTGGGCCACCAGGACAATAAAAGCAGTCCTAGACTATACTATATTTCACACAAAGCCTATTCAACGACCTTATGGCGCCATGAACCTCTAATGGGGACCACCCGTGCCGCTTAGGTGATCAGAGCAACGTTTTACCAGATCCGGCTTGGAAACACGAGGATCCATATATATTTTATTAGCCCAATAAAGCACTCGGACTTCTACATATAATCAACACCTCACCCCACCAGGATTCAAACCCACGATCTTATAATTGTGACCGGGGTATGCTATTTCTGGGCCACCAGGACAATAAGAGCACTCCTAGACTCTACTATATTTCACACAAAGCCTGTTCAACGACCTTATGGCGCCATGAACCTCTAATGGGGACCACCCGTGCCGCTTAGGTGATCAGAGCAACGTTTTACCAAATCCGGCTTCGAAACACGAGGATCAATATATATTTCATTAGCCGAATAGAGCACGCGGACTTCTACATATAATCAACACCTCACCCCACCAGGGTTCGAACCCACGATCTTCTAATTGTGACCGGGAAACGCTACCTCTGGGCCACCAGGACACTAAAAGCAGTCCTAGACTGCTATATTTCACACAAAGCCTGGTTCAACGAGCTTATGGCGCTTTGAACCACTCTAGGGGACCACCCGTGCTGCTTAAGTGATCAGAGCAACGTTAAACCAAATCCGGCATCGAAACACGAGGATCCATATATATTTCATTAGCCCAATAAAGCACGCGGACTTCTACATATAATCAACACCTCACCCCACCAGGATTCAAACCCACGATCTTATAATTGTGACCGGGGTATGCTATTTCTGGGCCACCAGGACAATAAGAGCAGTCCTAGACTCTACTATATTTCACACAAAGCCTGTTCAACGACCTTATGGCGCCATGAACCTCTAATAGGGACCACCCGTGCCACTTAGGTGATCAGAGCAACGTTTTACCAAATCCGGCTTCGAAACACGAGGATCAATATATATTTCATTAGCCCAATAAAGCACGCGGACTTCTACATATAATCAACACCTCACCCCACCAGGATTTGAACCCATGATCTTATAATTGTGACCGGGGAACGCTACCTCTTGGCCACTAGGACAATAAAAGCAGTCCTAGACTCTGCTATATTTCACACAAAGCCTGTTCAACGAGATTATGGCGCCGTGAACCTCTAATGGGGACCACACGTGCCGCTTCGGGACCAGAGCAACGTTTTACCAAATCGGCTACGAAACACGAGGATCCAAATATATTTCTTTAGCCGAATAAAGCATGCCGACTTCTACATAAAATCATCACCTCACCCCACCAGGATTCAAACCCAAAATCTTATAATTGTGACCAGGGAATGCTACCTGTGGACCACCAGGACACTAAAAGCAGTCCTAGACTCTGTTATATTTCACACAAAGCCTGTTCAACGAGCTTATGGGGCTGTGAACCTCTAATGGGGACCACCCCTGCCGCTTAGGTGATAAGAGCAACGTTTTACCAAATCCGGCTTGGAAACACGAGGATCCATATATATTTCATTTGCCCAATAAAGCATGCGGACTGCTACATATAATCAACACCTCACCCCACCAGAATTCAAACCCACGATCTTATAATTGTGACCGGGTTATGCTACCTCTGGGCCACCAGGACAATAAAAGCAGTCCTAGATTCTGCTATATTTCACACAAAGCCTGTTCAACGAGCTTATGGCGCTGTGAACCACTATAGGGGACCACCCGTGCTGCTTAGGTGATCAGAGCAACGTTTTACCAAATGAGGCTTCGAAACACGAGGATCCATTTATATTTCATTAGCCCAATAAAGCACGCGGACTTCTTCATATATTCAACACCTCACCCCACGTGGGTTCGAACCCACGATCTTCTAATTGTGACCGGGGAACGCTACCTCTGGGCCACCAGGACACTAAAAGCAGTCCTAGACTCTGCTATATTTCACAGAAAGCCTGTTCAATGAGCTTATGGCGCTGTGAACCTCTAATGGGGACCACCCGTGCCGCTTAGGTGATCAGAGCAACGTTTTACCAAATCCGGCTTGGAAACACGAGGATCCATATATATTTTATTAGCCCAATAAAGCACTTGGACTTCTACATATAATCAACACCTCACCCCACCAGGATTCAAACCCACGATCTTATAATTGTGTCCGGGGTATGCTATTTCTGGGCCACCAGGAGAATATAAGCAGTCCTAGACTATACTATATTTCACACAATGCCTGATCAACGACCTTATGGCGCCATGAACCTCTAATGGGGACCACCTGTGCCGCTTAGGTGATCAGAGCAACGTTTTACCAAATCCGGCTTCGAAACACGAGGATCCATATATATTTCATTTGCCCAATAAAGCACGCGGACTTCTACATATAATCAACACCTCACCCCACCAGGATTTGAACCCACGATCTTATAATTGTGACCGGGGAACGCTACCTCTGGGCCACCAGGACAATAAAAGCAGTCCTAGATTCTGCTATTTTTCACACAAAGCCTGTTCAACGAGCTTATGGCGCTGTGAACCACTATAGGGGACCACCCGTGCTGCTTAGGTGATCAGAGCAACGTTTTACCAAATGCGGCTTCGAAACATGAGTATCCATAAATATTTCATTAGCCCAATAAAGCACGCGGACTTCTACATATAATCAACACCTAACCCCACCAGGATTTGAACCAACGATCTTATAATTGTGACCGGGGAACGCTACCTCTGGGCCACCAGGACAATAAAAGCAGTCCTAGATTCTGCTATATTTCACACAAAGCCTGGTTCAACGAGCTTATGGCGCTGGGAACCACTATAGGGGACCACCCGTGCTGCTTAAGTGATCAGAGCAACGTGAAACCAAATCCGGCATCGAAACACGAGGATCCAGATATATTTCATTAGCCCAATAAAGCCCGCGGACTTCTACATATAATCAACACCTCACCCCACCAGGAGATTTGAACCCACGATCTTATAATTGTGACCGGGGAACGCTACCTCTGGGCCACTAGGACAATAAAAGCAGTCCTAGACTCTGCTATATTTCACACAAAGCCTGTTCAACGAGATTATGGCGCCGTGAACCACTATAGGGGACCACCCGTGCCGTTTACGTGAACAGAGCAACGTTTTACCAAATCTGGCTTGGAAACTCGAGGATCCATATATATAGTTCATTATCCCAATAAAGCACGCGGACTTCTACATAAAATCAACACCTCACCCCACCAGGATTCAAAACGAAAATCTTATAATTGTGACCAGGGAATGCTACCTGTGGACCACCAGGAAAATAAAAGCAGTCCTAGACTCTGCTATATTTCACACAAAGCCTGTTCAGCGAGCTTATGTCGCCGTGAACCTCTAATGGGGACCACCCGTGCCGCTTAGGTGATCAAAGCAACGTTTTACCAAATGCGGTTTCAAAACACGAGGGTCCATATATATTTCATTAGCCCAATAAAGCACGCGGACTTCTACATATAATCAACACCTAAACCTACCAGGATTTGAACCCGCGATCTTATAATTGTGACCGGGGAACGCTACCTCTGGGCAACCAGGACAATAAAAGGCAGGTCCTGGGCTCTACTATATTTCACAAAGCCTGTTCCAGGCGACCTTATGGCGCCATGGACCTCTAATGGGGATACCCGGGTAACCCAGGTGATTAAGTGCGTTTTACAAGTCGACATGAAACGGGGATCCATATATATTTCATTAGCCCGATAAAGCACGTGGACTTCTACATTTAATCAACACCTCACCCCACCAGGATTTGAACCCACGATCTTATAATTGTGACCAGGGAACGCTACCTCTGAGCCACCAGGACAATAAAAGCAGTCCTAGACTCAGCTATATTTCACACAAAGCCTGTTCAACGAGCTTATGGCGCCGTGTACCTCTAATGGGGACCACCCATGCCGCTTAGGTAATTAGAGCAACGTTTTACCAAATGCGGCTTCGAAACACGAGGATCCATATATATTTCATTAGCCCAATAAAGCATGCGGACTTCTTCATATAATCAACACCTCACCCCACCAAGTTCGAACCCGATCTACTAATTAGCGGCGAGGGTACCCTCCTGAGCCTGGGACAATAAAAGCAGACCTAGACTTTGCTATATTTCACACAAAGCCTGTTCAACGAGCTTATGATGCTGTGAACCTCTAATGGGGATCATCTGTGCCGCTTAGGTGATCAGAGCAACGTTTTACCAAATCCGGCTTCGAAACACGAGGTTCCATATATATTTCATGAGCCCAATAAAGCATGCGGACTTCGACATATAATCAACACCTCACCCCACAAGGATTCGAACCCACGATCTTATAATTGTGACCGAGGAACGCTACCTATGGGCCACCACGACACTATAAGCAGTCCTAGACTCTGTTATATTTCACACAAAGCCTGTCCAATTAGCTTATGGCACCGTGAACCACTATAGGGGACCACCCGTGCTGCTTAGGTGATAAGAGCAACGTTTTACCAAAACCGGCTTGGAAACGCCAGGATCCATATATATTTCATTAGCCCAAAAAAGCACGCTGACTTTTACATATAATCAACACCTCACCCCACCAGGATTTGAACCCACGATCTTATAATTGTGACCGGGGAACGCTACCTCTGGGCCACTAGGACAATAAAAGCAGTCCTATACTCTGCTATATTTCACACAAAGCCTGTTCAACGAGCTTATGACGCTGTGAACCTCTAATGGGGACCTTCCGTGCCACTAAGGTGATCAGAGCAACGTTTTACCAAATTCGGCTTCGAAACGCGAGGATCCATATATGATTCATTAGCCCAATAAAGCACTCGGAATTCTACATATAATCAACATCTCACCCCACCAGGATTCGAACCCACGATCTTATAATTGTGAACGAGGAACGCTACCTATGGGCCACTAGGACAATAAAAGCAGTCCTATACTCTGCTATATTTCACACAAAGCCTGTTCAACGACCTTATGGCGCCATGAACCTCTAATGGGGACCACCCGTGCCGCTTAGGTGATCAGAGCAACGTTTTACCAGATCGGCTTGGAAACACGAGGATCCATATATATATTTTATTAGCCCAATAAAGCACTCGGACTTCTACATATAATCAACACCTCACCCCACCAGGATTCAAACCCACGATCTTATAATTGTGACCGGGGTATGCTATTTCTGGGCCACCAGGACAATAAGAGCAGTCCTAGACTCTACTATATTTCACACAAAGCCTGTTTAACGACCTTATGGCGCCATGAACCTCTAATGGGGACCACCCGTGCCGCTTAGGTGATCAGAGCAACGTTTTACCAAATCCGGCTTCGAAACACGTGGATCAATATATATTTCATTAGCCCAATAGAGCACGCGGACTTCTACATATAATCAACACCTCACCCCACCAGGGTTCGAACCCACGATCTTCTAATTGTGACCGGGGAACGCTACCTCTGGGCCACAAGGACACTAAAAGCAGTCCTAGACTGCTATATTTCACACAAAGCCTGGTTCAACGAGCTTATGGCGCTTTGAACCACTATAGGGGGCCACCCGTGCTGCTTAAGTGATCAGAGCAACGTTAAACCAAATCCGGCATCGAAACACGAGGATCCATATATATTTCATTAGCCCAATAAAGCACGCGGACTTCTACATATAATCAACACCTCACCGCAGGATTTGAACCCGATGCTAATTGCTGACGGGGCACATACCTCTGGACCACCAGGATACTAAAACCAGTCCTAGACTCTGTTATATTTTACACAAAGCCTGTTCAACGAGCTTATGGCGCGGTGAACCTCTAATAAAGAGACCCGTGCGCTTGGGACCAGAGCAACGTTTTACCAAATCGGCTACGAAACACGAGGATCCAAATATATTTCTTTAGCCCAATAAAGCATGCGGACTTCTAAATAAAATCAACACCTCACCCCACCAGGATTCAAACCCAAAATCTTATAATTGTGACCAGGGAATGCTACCTGTGGACCACCAGGACACTAAAAGCAGTCCTAGACTCTGTTATATTTCACACAAAGCCTGTTCAACCTGCTTATGGGGCTGTGAACCTCTAATGGGGACCACCCGTGCCGCTTAGGTGATAGGAGCAACGTTTTACCAAATCCGGCTTGGAAACACGAGCATCCATATATATTTCATTAGCCCAATAAAGCATGCAGTTCTACATATAATCAACACCTCACCTGAATTCAAACCGATCTTATAATTGTTGGCGGGTTGCCTTACACTCTGAGCCTGGACAATAAAGCAGTTCTAGACTCTACTATATTTCACACAAAGCCTGTTCAACGACCTTATGGCGCCATGAACCTCTAATGGGGACCATCTGTGCCGCTTAGGTGATCAGAGCAACGTTTTACCAAATGCGGCTTCGAAACACGAGGATCCATATATATTTCATTAGCCCAATAAAGCACGCGGACTTCTACATATAATCAACAGCTCACCCCACCAGGATTTGAACCCACGATCTTATAATTGTGACCGGGGAACGCTACCTCTGGGCCACTAGGACAATAAAAGCAGTCCTAGACTCTGCTATATTTCACACAAAGCCTGTTCATGATTGTGCGTGAACACTCTAATAGGGGACCACTGCATTGCAGCCGGGACCAGAGCAACGTTTTACCAAATCGGCTACGAAACACGAGGATCCAAATATATTTCTTTAGCCCAATAAAGCATGCGGACTTCTAAATAAAATCAACATCTCACCCCACCAGGATTCAAACCCAAAATCTTATAATTGTGACCAGGGAATGCTACCTGTGGACCACCAGGACACTAAAAGCAGTCCTAGACTCTGTTATATTTCACACAAAGCCTGTTCAACCTGCTTATGGGGCAGTGAACCTCTAATGGGGACCACCCGTGCCGCTTAGGTGATAAGAGCAACGTTTTACCAAATCCGGCTTGGAAACACGAGCATCCATATATATTTCATTAGCCCAATAGAGCATGCGGACTTCTACATATAATCAACACCTCTTACCAGAATTCAAACCCACGATCTTATAATTGTGACCGGGTTATGCTACCTCTGGGCCACCAGGACAATAAAAGCAGTTCTAGACTCTACTATATTTCACACAAAGCCTGTTCAACGACCTTATGGCGCCATGAACCTCTAATGGGGACCATCTGTGCCGCTTAGGTGATTAGAGCAACGTTTTACCAAATGCGGCTTCGAAACACGAGGATCCATATATATTTCGTTAGCCCAATAAAGCACGCGGACTTCTTCATATAATCAACACCTCACCCCAACAGGGTTCGAACCCACGATCTTCTAATTGTGACCGGGGAACGCTACCTCTGGGCCAACAGGACAATAAAAGCAGTCCTAGATTCTGCTATATTTCACACAAAGCCTGTTCAACGAGCTTATGGCGCTGTGAACCACTATAGGGGACCACCCGTGCTGCTTAGGTGATCAGAGCAACGTTTT
>NW_024727467.1:0-21136 GCF_018991925.1 Homarus americanus
GGAGAATAAAATAGAATGAATAAAACAGATCAAGAATGAGTAAGGTTTTAGTTGTGGTGTTGTCAATAGTAAGAGAGACAGTTGAGACCCTGCAACTGTGTGTAAATGAGGCAGAAAGATAGATCAGCAACCTGGGACTTGGTCACAATTTTCGTGATGCCATATAGCAGCAAGGTCTACCATTAGACAACACATTATGCTTCCAATATCTTCCCAGGTGGTAGTACCTCCCTGTTGGTAGCTGCCTACTACGTAGTATAGCTAAAAGCGGCGCTGCCTCCCGAAAGTTGGGAATGCTGTACAGATGCCGCAGCTATTTCACTCCTGAGCAGTTGCTCCAAGTATATAAAGGATTCATTCGTCCTAACTTGGAGTACTGCTCTCATATCTGGGGTGGCTCTTCTTCTGTCCAACTATTAGATAGGGTGGAATCAAAGGCATTTCGTCTTATTAACTCTCCTCCTTTAGTCGACATTCTCTCTCCCCTTTCTCTTCGCCGCAATGTTGCTTCACTCTCTCTCTTTTACAGGTACTTTAACGGGCAATGTTCAGTGGATTTGGCATCCTGTGTACCGCCGGCAAGGCCGTGGGTTCGTAACACACGTCTTGCCCGCGGTGCCCACCATTTCTCTGTGGATGTCGGTCACACGAGAATAACCCGTTATAGTACCTCCTTCTTTCCTCACACAGCCAAACTGTGGAATGCTCTGCCTTCTTCTGTGTTTCCATGCTCTTACAATCTGTCTCACTTTAAAAAGCTGGTTTTCCGGCATCTTCGTGGTGTAGATTAATACAGTATAACCTTTTTTTCTATATTTTCAATTTCTTTCCGTTCTTTTTTTTTCGCCCCCCAGGCTCCGTTGTGGGTCGTTTGACCTTATTTTGATAATCGTATGTTTCCCTATATATATATATATATATACACGTATTATATATATATATATATATACATATATATATATATATATATATATATATATATATATATATATATATATATATATATATATATATATATATATATATATATATATATATATATATATATATATATATATGTATATATATACATATTTTCATCATGACTACTGACTTATTTATACAAACTTTCAAAGTGATTTTCATGTAGTTGTTTTCATCTTTTTTCTCAGGACATCTCTCCACGCATTATTTTTTTCTGTTTGTTGTATGAAATGGTCTTATCTGGGTGTCTAATACTAAGGAAAACATATTTTTGCTGAGTCAAGCATCAATAAAATTTATAATTAACCATGAAAAAAGAGGCAATGAATTAGAAAATTTGCAGAATGGACGATAGTGGCGGGAAAATATGTGGCAAGGGCATAACACACACACTCAGTACTTATCTGCCCGCCAAATATTTACTACTAATAAATGGACTTCAGTGTTGGCTACTTTAGTGTTATATAAAATCTGACTTATCTATACACGGTATCTCAATGCTTATCATTATGCAGATAAAGGGAGGGCACAGGTGCTTTTTGTTGTTAGGGCTTTCAATCCCAAATAAGCGACGGCCTTCGTGAAATATATAGAGCAAACTACAGCATTCTTGGGAATTATGGTATCAGCACGAGTAAACAGGTTTATCCATACTTTTCTGAAGTGTTCATTTTTTGGGGTAAACCAAAGTACTTAATTCCTGAGCCTGCAGTCTTATCTCGGGTGTTTAGACAGCCATATATTGCACAAACACTTGGCATAATTGTTGAAAGATATGAATGTTAATCCAAAATAACAGCATTGCCTTCACTAGACCACACTGAACTCTACGTGTACATTCGGTATAAAGAATTCACTTGGTGGGGTCTGCCTCACATGGGGAGGGTGACGCCACACAAACTCAACCACCTGTGCGAGTTAGCCAATTTGGCCGACCTGGTATGGTTGGGCCCTGACTACGACCACATAGTTAGCATAGGCTATCTCCGATGGAGGTTCACGTTGCTTAAAAATAATACGAATGAACAGGCTTTGTGTGAAATAAAACAAGGATTGCTTTTGCTGTCCTTGTGGCGGTGGTAGCGATCCCTGTTCACACTCAGAGGTCCAGACATGTTTACTAGGTATTGTTTTATTTTAGTTATTTCATATAATTGTTAAATATAATAGTATAATATAGTATATCGCTTTATCCTTGTGTCAAACATTATGAATATTTGAATATTAAGAATACAAGTGCAACAGGCTGAATGCACCTGAGAGAGGCGCCAACAAATACTGGCTCTCTAAGTCAGCCAGTTAGAAATTCAAGTAAAAATTTTAAGCACATAAATAAAGTAATATAGATACATGAATATACCGAATAGGTAAATAGATAAAACTGTGGTTATTAAATAAATAAGTAAAAAAAGATGATTAGACTAACAAATAAACAAACATAAAAAAAGAGAAATAGATATATAACAAGAAATATTGTCAGATAGATAAATAAATAGCATTCTGTTAGTATTAATAGAGATGTGGCCACTACGCTATTTCCGTGTGTGTATGTGTGTGTGTGTGTGTGTGTGTGTGTGTGTGTGTGTGTGTGTTCACACACAGGGTGGTGTAATACGTCTAGTGTGGCAGCATTATGTTTTTGTGCTAAGGTGCAAGCATTACTTACCTCCTATCGATTTCAGCTATCGCCGCTGGCTAGCCCTCGTGGCCGACAGGGAAGCAACTTGCTTAAGTCTTCCCCTGCTAGTACACGGACTCTTCACCAGCAAGAACTCCTGGTGTGCCTCCTCATGGCAACACACGGTAACTGGGTGTCTCGTGGGCCCAGGCTAGTCCAGCAGGGGATCTAGAAGTAACAATGGGCCCCAGAGGGACAGCACATAGGCCCACTGGCATGTGGACACACCCTGGCGCCTACCAACCATTACCCCGCTGCCTTGCGGATTAACCTTGGTATGTATAAGGCTACGGGAGTAAACCCTGAAAGAAACATCTAAGGTGGAGCCCCGCATCAGGCAGACACGCTTACAGAGCTCCAACAAGACCCCAACGGCGGTAAAGGCGGAAGAGGTGACCACCATGGGAACCCAACGACCACACAGATTAACGAAGGCAATGCATGATGAACAGGCTACAAAGGCGAAACCCAACAATCTGGGATATCGGCAGTCCATTGCAACTCTTCCTCTCCCCAGTCCTTGCAAAATTTGCACCATTGGAGCAGGAAAAGGGAGACCCAAGATATGTTGTTCCAGGTTGCACTCCTGCCTCACCACATAAATCAACTCAAGCGAAGCCATCATCCACCTCATCATACCTCTCATCATCATCAAAACACCTATACCCCCAAAAGTCCTATAGCAAAGGACGAGTGGCGACGGGGACAGGCAGAGATGACTGCCGGGAGTCTCTAGCTACAACTCTGCACATGGGCGGCACAGATAAGATGGTAGTTTATGCACTTGGATCTAGACAGCAATGCAATCCGGTCCTGTCTGTGCGACTGAGCAGCCCTTTCAGGGAGTCACTATGCTAACCCCACATGGGAAAGGGGCTAGAAAAGATTTCTTAAACATAATCTGCCTAATAAAACAAACTGACTGGGCAACCGCACCCAGTGAGATCATCCTTATATGGTTGAAAACACAATCAAAATCACAGATCCAAATAAAAATAAACTATACAACCTCTTATGGTCGCTGCTTGGAATATCATGACCCTTCTGGATACTGACACAAATGAGCATCCTGGAAGAAGAACTGCCCTTGTGGCAAAGAAGCTGGTCATTTGCGAGTCCCGGCTATTCCATATTCTGGGAGGGTAAGCTTGTTGCGGAGAGACAACTCATTTATGGAGTTGGCTACCATCCACAAACGAATGCTACACAGGCTAACTGAAATGCCTATTGGGATTGACGAGTGCTTCATGACGCTCCGAGTCCCACTGAATCACTCACATCATGCCTTTTTAATCAGTGCATATGTCCCAACAGTGGACGCAGAGGACGACATCAAGAAGGCCTTTTATGCCAACTTCGACTGAGTGCTAAACTCTATCCCCAGAGAAGATAAGATAGTGCTCCTTGGTAACTTCAAAACCAGAGTTGGCAGAGATGCTGACATTTGACAGGGAACTATTGGAAGAAATGGACTAGGCAAGTGTAATCCCAACAGCCTACTCCTCCTCACCAAGTGTGCTGCACACAACCCCACTATCACCAATACTTTTTTTAGGCAGGCTGGCAAGTTCAAGGGTTCGTGGCAACACCCAAATCCAAACACTGGCATCTCATTGTCAGAGAAACATATCGCCGAGATGTCTTCATCACCCGAGCCATGCGTGGCTCAGACCACTGTGACACTGATCATTTATCGGCTTCTCAGAGGCAAGCTCTCACTTCACGTCGCTCCAAAAGGGCAAAAGCACCAAGCCTCTAAGAGAGGGTCTATCACTAAGCGTCTGGAGCATCCAAAGGTAGCATATGCCTTCCGAGAGCAGCTCGAACATAGGCTGATAAACAACCCAACAGCAAGCAAAGCAAATCCCAGAGCCGAATGGGATATTCTCGACACTGTCATGACAAAAACCTGCAGAGACACTCGGCCAGATCGAATGAACACATCCATGACTGGTTTGATGAAAATGACCCGGCGATCAATGTCCTCGTTGGTGATAAACGTGCTGCTTTAATTGACTGGCAGAACAACCCTCAGTCTCGAACTTAAGCTGATACCTTCCACAAGAAGAAAGCGGTGGCCCAGTGGGAACTTCGCAATCTAATGAACGACTGGTTTAAAAATAATGCATGTGAATCACAAAAATTTGCCTATCAGCATAAGATGTATAAATTTTTCAATTCCACTAAGAAATTTTATGGGCAATCACTCGTTGCACAGCCTCCGTCCGCTCATCGGATGGTAACTTCATAATTAAAGAAGATGAAGGCCTCCTTCAGTGTTCGAAAGAGCACTACCATCCGCTGCTGAACCGAAACACCGATGTGGATGTCATGACTACCCAGCAGGTCCCTCAGCATCCACAGCTGACCCACCTCAGCTATTCTCCATCCTTGGATGAGGTAGCTACTGCCTTCAAACAAATGAAAAATAGCAAGGCCTCAGGGCCTGATGGAATCCCAACCGAGGTGTACAAAGCCATCTTCACTGTTTTCTTGAGAATATATGGGTAAAGAAGAAAATCCCCCAAGCTCTTAAAGACGCCTCCACCGTCAACACTTCTAAGAACAAGGGAGACCAGTCAGACTGTGGCAACTAAAGCAGGATCTCACTGCTGTCTATAGCTGGCAAAATTATGACCCCAGTCCTCCTAAACAGTCTTCTCCCTGAGGCAAAAAACTTCCTTAGAATCTCAATGTGACTTTATACCATCACGTCGCACCACTGACATGATCTTTGCTGCCCGTCAGATACAGGAAAATTGCAGAGAACAGCATCGTGACCTGTACATGGCTTCCATCGACCTAATCAAAGCCTTCGACTCGGTCAACAGGAAAGCCCTCTGGTGGACCCTGAGCCGGTTTGGCTGCCCACCAAAATTCATTACCATTGTTCGGCAACTCCACGTTGGCAATAACGGAAGTGTCCTGCACAACGGCACCCAATCTGAGTTCTTATCTATCCAAATGGGGGTTAAACAAGGGTGCGTACTGTCACAAAGTCTCTTTTTCATTTGCTTGGCTGTCTTCCTTGCTCGTGCCAGTGCCAATTTAGCCTGCGGGGTGGATAATCAACTTCCAGATGAAGGGTCTTTTCAACATAAGACGACTCCAGGCAGGAACAAAGGTGTCGGCAGCTTCCATTACTGAGCTTCAGTATGCAGACGACCTCACCCTTGTCGCCCAGGCTGAACGCGACCTACAGGAGATCCTGAACACTTACCCAGATGCGTATTCACATTTCGGCCTTGAGGTGAATGTACGTATGACTCAGATTCTCTTTCAGCCTGCCCCTGGTTCAGCCGCACCCTCTCTATTGCTACCAACTTTCAGTATCTCGGGTCACACCTGTCCATCACCGAGGACATCGATGAAGAGATTCAACATCAGATCAGAAGTGCATCTCAAGCCCTTGGCAGACTCCGAAACCGTGTCTTCAGCTGTATGGAGCTGAAATTATCTACAAAGTTACACGTACTGTATATCAAACAGTGGTCCTCCCCAACCTGCTATATGGCAATGAGACATGGATCACATACAGGAGGCACCTCCGCGTTCGATGGGAAGACAAGAGAGCAAATGCCAGTATTTTTGCTGACACCAACTGTACAAGCATGAACAAATAGGCTGGACTGACCGTGTTACCGCATGGACGACAGTATACTGCCAACGCAGCTACTTTACAGTCACTTAAAGAATCGTAAACGTTACCCAAATGGGCAACTGAAAAGATATAAGAATAGTCTTAAGACAAACCTGAAAAAGTGCCAAATAGACCCCCTCATCTGAGAAACGATTATTCCTTATCGTAAAGCTTGGAGGACCACCACACAAGAAGGTGTCAATACTTTCGATTTAGCCCGACTGCAAAACGAGGCAGACAAGCGCTAACGCCGGAAATACGCTGCCGCCGCCCCTCCCACACTAGATGTAGACCCCACATTTGCAACATCTGTGATCGAGCCTATTGGTCCCGTATCGGCCATTTTAGTCACCTCAAAACTTACCAACCTAGGTGACATCCTTAATAACTCATATCATTGTATCATAGCTGGATGATCGTCATACTCGATTCCGAGTGACAGCAAAGTAGTAGTAGTAGTGAGAGATTTCTAGTATGTCTATTAGCCGAAAAATTATTATCATGTCAGCTTAAACAAGCACATCTCCATGCTTATTATTTGTGTAAATTTATTGAGTTCAAAATTACATGAACTTCATTCTTAGGATCACACACTCTTACACATGTCCCCAAAATAATATTGTGACAACTTTGAAATATTGATATGATCCATTAATAATAGAGTTTTGTCACTTACAGGGGCAGTGCGCAGAGGGTGGCTGAGCTGACGGAGATAACGGCCTACAACAGGGAGTCTCTGGCTAACCTCATAGACACGAAGACGAACTCCTACACCAGTATCGGCGCTGGCCTTTCCTTGGCTATTAATGACGTGGGTATTTCTCGGTTAAGTGACATGTATTACTGAAATTTTACCACTTTATATTAGTTTTATTTCCAGGCATAAGTTGTCAAACCAAGGTGATGAAACTGGCATAAAAGTGTTTTAAAGTTAAAGGTCTCTAGAAAGCCTTGATGCAAATGAAACTTTAGGTTGACATGTTACTTCAATGCATCCGAGGTCTTCCACTTGTACTGCATATACTAAACTTCGTCCGGTTATATAAGCTAAGACCAGAGATGGGCAGTAAAGCATCTGACAATACTCATTTACGTATTTAAATGCAATTTGTATTTAATTACAGTGTTTATAAATAGAGTTTTGAGAGAGTATCTAAATGCGCATTTAATTATATTTTCAGATGCATTTAGCATTTATAAACACGATAATTACAAATGCGTTTGTAAATATATTATGCAATTACAGTATATATTGGGGTCATTATATAACATATTATGTTATATTCCGAAACTTTTACAATAATTTTGGCGAAATTCCACCAGTTTGTGGACTTCAGGTTGCTATTGAGAAATGTAAAGAAATATAAATATTTTTGTAAATAGTAAAAGTGCATTGGAAGCTTTGAAGAGTTAAAATCCATGTAACTTTCATATTGTTAATATCTGTAAACGACTGGTCATAGTAATGCAAGAAATGGAATGTACTGTGCAGTTTGTATGGATTCCATCACATGTGGAGATTCATTAAAATGAAATGGCTGAAAATTTGGCCAAAAAAGCTGCAGAAAAAAATATGTATATAGATATTGTTAGCAATGGAAGTATTAGAACGATAAAGAGGGAAATAAAAAGAAAAAGAGAGGAATGGGAAAAAGCAAGAAGAGAAGTGATTGCCGTATGTAGGGAGAGTTTTCATCACTATTATTTGTATGTTTTACAAAACACCAATGTAACTTACGGGACTAACTTACCCTCTGTTGACACTGTTATAATGAGATTAAGATTGAGATACAAATATTACTGGAGGGGCGGGCCAACTGTGTCGTCTTAGGGATGCCCATACACTACAACATTATGTATTAGCATGTGAAAAAATCCAACCATCCAGGAACAGTGAGATCACTACTTTAAGGAAACAAGTTTGTTGGATGATTAATAATGGAAAAATTAAAATAATTCTTGTATAAACATTTTGCTCCAAGCATATGACATTTATCTTTGTGTAAGATTACATTATCTGCTCTTTTAATGTAGTACGGTGTTCATGCTAAAATGAACTATTTCATTGATGCAAAATATTGTTAAAATATTTATAACTTTTTGTAAACCCCAGAAGTAGATGACAAAGGTGAGGGTGGGAGTACTATACTACCCTGTCCTTTTGATGTTATAGTTCTATTGTCAATAAAGTATTTACATTTCGATTGCAATTTCAATTTCAGAGAGAGAGAGAGAGAGAGAGAGAGAGAGAGAGAGAGAGAGATTATAAAAAAAACAAAATCTGTGTCTAAGTTTGGGTAGTACGTCTCAGACTTGATCAGTAACTGGTTAATCACTTGTTCTCCCACACCCTGGCAGCCGCTGGTGATCAAGGACAAGAAGAACGCCATCATTCTCTTAATTACTGACGGAGAGGAAACGAAAAAACCGCACATCAGCGACGTCATGACCAACGTCATCAATTCAGGAGCCAGAGTCGTCACAGTCGCCTTCGGGTACAGTACACTGTCTTCCTCAAGTACACTGTCTTCCTCAAGGACACTGTCTTCCTCAAGTACACTGTCTTCCTCAAGTACACTGTCTTCCTCAAATACACTCTCTTCCTCAAATACACAATCTTCCTCAAATACACTCACCTTCCTCAAATACACTATCTTCCTCAAATACACTCTTCCTCACACTTCTTCCTCAAATACACTATCTTCCTCAAATACACTGTCTTCCTCAAATACACTGTCTTCCTCAAGTACAGTCTTCCTCAATACAAATACACTCTTCCTCAAATACACTGTCTTCCTCAAATACACTGTCTTCCTCAAATACACTGTCTTCCTCAAGTACACTGTCAATACACTGTCTTCCTCAAATACACTGTCTTCCTCAAATACACTTCTTCCTCAAATACACTTCCTCATCACTGTCTTCCTCAAATACACTGTCTTCCTCAAATACACTGTTCTTCCTCTTCCTCAAATACACTGTCTTCCTCAAATACACTTTCTTAAATACCTCAAATACCTGTCTTCCTCAAATACACTGTCTTCAAATACACTCTTCCTCAAATACACTTCTTCCTTAAATACACTCTCTTCCTCAAATACACTCTTCTTCCTCAAATACACTGTCTTCCTCAAATACACTTCCTCAATACACTGTCTTCCTCAAATACACTGTCTTCCTCAAATACACCGACTTCCTCAAATACACTCTCTTCCTCAAATACACTCTCTTCCTCAAATACACTGTCTTCCTCAAATACACTTTCTTCCTCAAATACACCTTCTTCTTCAAATACTAAACTTTCTTCCTCAAATACACTCGCTTCCTCAAATACACCTTCTTCCTCAAATACACCTTCTTCCTCAAATACACTGTCTTCCTCAAATACACCGACTGTCTTCCTCAAATACACTTCTTCCTCAAATACACTCTTCCTCAAATACACTTCTTTCCTCAAATACACTGTCTTCCTCAAATACACCGACTTCCTCAAATACACCTTCTTCCTCAAATACACTTTCCTCAAATACACTCGCTTCCTCAAATACACTCTCTTCCTCAAATACACTGTCTTCCTCAAATACACTTTCTTCCTCAAATACACTGTCTTCCTCAAATACACTTTCTTCCCTCAAATGCACCTTCTTCCTCCGTGCCTCTCTTCCTCCAATACCTCTCTTCCTCAAATACACCTATTTCCTCAAATACACCGGCCTCACTATACTGTCTTCCTCAAATACTGTCTTTATCCGATACACCGACTTCCTCAAATACTTATTCTTCCTCAAATGCCTCCCTTCATAAATACCTTGCTTCCTCCAAATACACTTTCTTCAAATACATATTTCCTCAAATACTTCTTCCTCATTTACTGTCTTCCTCAAATACCTTTCTTCCAAATACTTGACTTCCTCCTTACTATATTTCCTTAAATACTTCTTTATCAAATACACCTTCTTCCTCAAATACACTTTCTCTTTTCCTCAAGTACACTGTCTTCCTCAAGTACACTGTCTTCCTCAAATACACTGTCTTCCTCAAATACACTGTCTTCCTCAAGTACACTCTTTTCCTCAAACACTACACTGTCTTCCTCAAATACACTGTCTTCCTCAAATACACTGTCTTCCTCAAATACACCTTCTTCCTTAAATACACTCTCTTCCTCAAATACACTGTCTTCCTCAAATACACTGTCTTCCTCAAGTACACTCTTTCCTCAAGTACACTGTCTTCCTCAAATACACTGTCTTCCTCAAATACACTGTCTTCCTCAAGTACACTCTTTTCCTCAAGTACACTGTCTTCCTCAAGTACACTGTCTTCCTCAAATACACTGTCTTCCTCAAATACACTGTCTTCCAAAAATACACTCTCTTCCTCAAATACACTGTCTTCCTCAAATACACTGTCTTCCTCAAATACACTGTCTTCCACAAATACACCTTCTTCCTCAAATACACTGTCTTCCTCAAATACACTGTCTTCCTCAAATACACTGTCTTCCACAAATACACCTTCTTCCTCAAATATACTCTCTTCCTCAAATACACTCTCTTCCTCAAATACACTGTCTTCCTCAAATACACTGTCTTCCTCAAATACACTGTCTTCCACAAATACACTGTCTTCCTCAAATACACCTTCTTCCTCAAATACACTCTCTTCCTCAAATACACTCTCTTCCTCAAATACACTGTCTTCCTCAAATACACTGTCTTCCTCAAATACACTGTCTTCCACAAATACACTGTCTTCCTCAAATACACTGTCTTCCTCAAATACACTGTCTTCCACAAATACACCTTCTTCCTCAAATACACTGTCTTCCTCAAATACACCGACTTCCTCAAATACACCTTCTTCCTTAAATACACTCTCTTCCTCAAATACACTGTCTTCCTCAAATACACTGTCTTCCTCAAATACACCGACTTCCTCAAATACACCTTCTTCCTTAAATACACTCTCTTCCTCAAATACACCTTCTTCCTCAAATACACTGTCTTCCTCAAGTACACTGTCTTCCTCAAGTACACTGTTTCCTCAAATACACTGTCTTCCTCAAATACACCTTCTTCCTCAAATACACCTTCTTCCTCAAATACACTGTCTTCCTCAAGTACACTGTCTTCCTCAAGTACACTGTTTCCTCAAATACACTGTCTTCCTCAAATACACTGTCTTCCTCAAATACACCTTCTTCCTCAAATACACTGTCTTCCTCAAGTACACTGTCTTCCTCAAATACACTGTCTTCCACAAATACACCTTCTTCCTCAAATACACCTTCTTCCTTAAATACACTTTCTTCCTCAAATAAACCTTCTTCCTTAAATACACCGACTTCCTCAAATACACTGTCTTCCTCAAGTACACTGTCTTCCTCAAGTACACTGTCTTCCTTAAATACACCTTCTTCCTCAAATACACTGTCTTCCTCAAGTACACTGTCTTCCTCAAGTACACTGTCTTCCTTAAATACACTGTCTTCCTCAAATACACCGACTTCCTCAAATACACCTTCTTCCTTAAATACACTCTCTTCCTCAAATACACCTTCTTCCTCAAATACACTGTCTTCCTCAAGTACACTGTCTTCCTCAAGTACACTGTCTTCCTTAAATACACTGTCTTCCTCAAATACACCGACTTCCTCATATACACTGTCTTCCTCAAATACACTGTCTTCCTCAAATACACCGACTTCCTCAAATACACTCTCTTCCTCAAATACACTCTCTTCTTCAAATACACTCTCTTCCACAAATACACTCTCTTCCTCAAATACACCTTCTTCCTCAAATACACTGTCTTCCTCAAATACACTTTCTTCCTCAAATACACTTTCTTCCTCAAATACACTCGCTTCCTCAAATACACTTTCTTCCTCAAATACACTTTCTTCCTCAAATTCACTTTCTTCCTCAAATACACTCTCTTCCACAAATACACTTTCTTCCTCAAATACACTCGCTTCCTCAAATACACCTTCTTCCTCTAATACACTGTCTTCCTCAAATACACTGTCTTCCTCAAATACACTGTCTTCCTCAAATACACTGTCTTCCTCAAATACACTCTCTTCCACAAATACACTTTCTTCCTTAAATACACTGTCTTCCTCAAATACACTTTCTTCCTCAAATACACTTTCTTCCTCAAATACACTTTCTTCCTCAAATACACTCTCTTCCACATATACACTTTCTTCCTCAAATACACTCGCTTCCTCAAATACACCTTCTTCCTCAAATACACCTTCTTCCTCAAATACACTGTCTTCCTCAAATACACTGTCTTCCTCAAATACACTTTCTTCCTCAAATACACTCTCTTCCTCAAATACACCTTCTTCCTCAAATACACTGTCTTCCTCAAATACACTGTCTTCCTCAAATACACTTCCTCAAATACACTGTCTTCCTCAAATACACTTTCTTCCTCAAATACACTTTCTTCCTCAAATACACTGTCTTCCTCAAATACACTGTCTTCCTCAAATACACTCTCTTCCTCAAATACACTCTCTTCCACAAATACACTTTCTTCCTCAAATACACTGTCTTCCTCAAATACACTTTCTTCCTCAAATACACTTTCTTCCTCAAATACACTTTCTTCCTCAAATACACTGTCTTCCTTAAATACACTTTCTTCCTCAAATACACTGTCTTCCTCAAATACACCGTCTTCCTCAAATACACCTTCTTCCTCAAATACACTTTCTTCCTCAAATACACTTTCTTCCTCAAATACACTGTCTTCCTCAAATACACTTTCTTCCTCAAATACACTCTTTTCCTCAAATACACCTTCTTCCTCAAATACACTGTCTTCCTCAAATACACTGTCTTCCTCAAATACACTTTCTTCCTCAAATACACTGTCTTCCTCAAATACACTTTCTTCCTCAAATACACTTTCTTCCTCAAATACACTGTCTTCCTCAAATACACTGTCTTCCTCAAATACACTCTCTTCCTCAAATACACTGTCTTCCTCAAATACACTTTCTTCCTCAAATACACTTTCTTCCTCAAATACACTGTCTTCCTCAAATACACTCTCTTCCACAAATACACTTTCTTCCTCAAATACACTGTCTTCCTTAAATGCAGCAGCTTTTTTTATGTACAGCAGTTTCTGGTCTAAGAGATAGAGCAATTGTTCTTTAAGTGTATAGAAACAACTTCACAGTACGACTAATTCTATCCATTCGTACACTCATGATTCTACTCTTCCCTCTTCTTCACATTTTTCCCTACCTCCTAATTCACAAACTAGATATATTTCTAGAGCTGATATCATTTAATTTATCAATGTGGATCTGTTCAGCATCTCCGAATGGTGAGGTAGAAACTTGATTAAATTCAATCGTAATAAAACTCAGTATTTGCCAATTACACTTTTCAAATTAGGTGATCTCCCACCAATCACATTTCAGGACGCAATCATTCTGCCAAATTCAAAATGGATATGCTAGACCTAACCATTTCTTCGAATATGTCATGGAAGCCACACATCCTCAGCATTGCTAAAGCTGCCTCCCAAAATCTGGGAATGCTGTACAGATGCCGTAGCTATTTCACTCCTGAGCAGTTGCATCAAGTTTATAAGAGACTCATTCGTCCTAACTTGGAGTACTGTTCTCATATCTGGGGTGGCTCTTCTTCTGTCCAACTGTTAGATAGGGTGGAATCAAAGGCATTTCGTCTTATTGACTCTCCTCTTTTAATTGATAATCTCTCTTCCCTTTCTTTTCGTCGCAATTTTGCTTCACTCTCTCTTACAGTACTTTCACTGGCAGTGTTCGGTGGATTTGGCATCCTGTGTACCGCCGGCAAGGCCGTGGGATCGTAACACACGGCTTGCCCGCGGTGCCCACCGTTTCTCTGTGGATGTCGGTGACACTAGAATAACCCGTTATATTACATCCTTCTTTCCTCGCACAGACAAGCTGTGGAATGCTCTGCCTTCTTCTGTGTTTCCATACATTACTTATACAATCTGTCTCACTTTAAAAAGCTGGTTTTCCGTCATCTTTGTGGTGTAGATTAATACAACCTTTTTTTTCTAGCTTAATTTCTTTTTACTCATATTTTTCCGCCCCCAAGGCCCCGTAAAAACACACACAAAAATCTAGGACGATCACATCTGCAGCAGTCGGCGATGGTATATCCCCAATGGCAACTGACAACACAAAAAACAAGCCCGGGATAATAGGGCTCTGCATAAAATGTGGCGAGGAGTGGGCCTCAATAGTGATTAGGCTCCCCGCCCTTTCATTTAACAACGACAGCGGCTTGTGGGGAACTTCCCCGGTAGAGTCAACGTATATTGAGTATACGCAGATTATATTTACGAACATCTTAGATAAAAGCAAACACAGGGAATTGTTTAACTAAGATGTGGCAACATTCAGCAGCATCAGATGGTGGAGGCGCGAGAGTAGTACCAAGTGTTTCATAGGCCTCAGGAGTCGAACGCTTGACATAGTTTCGGGTACTACAGTATGAATTTAAGGATCAGGGAGTTATTTTAGTCAGTTTCTCATTCACTCACCCAGTTACTTAATAAGACAGTCAGTCACTTATTTAATTAAAAAGACAGTCATTCGCTCAGTTCTTTATTAAGACAGCCATTGACACAATTATTAGTTTTCTTCAACTCATTTGAAAATATAGTTTTCTTTTTGCATCTCTCCTACAGGTAAGACAATTGTGTACATCTAAATTATATTATTATACATGTATATGGATGTGTAGTAGTGTTATAAATTATTGACTGTAAATTATGCACTCGATATGACTCAGATTTCTACTCCATTCTATTTAGATATCTTAATTTAAATGTAATTTATCAGAAACCCTTCTAAAGATAGCAACAACTCTCAAAAGGCTCATCCAAGTTTATTAAAGAATAAATAATAATAATTTTTTTATTTAACTTTCTGGCATAATAAACTATTTCAATTCTATTAAAGGAAAGACGCAGACATGGCCCTGGAAAGTCTGGCAATGAATACAGGAGGAAAGACCTACTCTGTGTTGGACGAAGATGATGGTGGCATGTTGGATGAGGCGTTTCTGGGTGCCCTCACCTACCAGCCTGGACAATCACTCTCAAACATCAGTGTCAAGGTAAAGTGCGGCATAGATACCGCAGTTTGGGCCACAGTAACATGTAGTTGCCTGGATAAACCAGGGGTAAACATAGGTTCTATTCACCTCATCCAGGGAAGAGACGAGGTGCTGGTTACCATAACCAGGGGAAGAAGTAAGGTCTAGTTACTATAACCAGGGAGAAAACTAGGTCCTAGTTACCTTAACCAGGACTAAAAGTAGGGTTTAGTAACTTTAACCAGGGGTAAAATAAACTCCTTAACCAGACTTATAACTAGGTCCTAGTTTACCTTAACAAGGGCAGAAGTAGGGTCTAGTTACCTTAACCAGGGGTAGATTAGAACCCAGTTACGTTAACCAGGGCTAAAACGAGGTCCTAGTTACCTTAACAAGACGGTAAAGTTAGGTACTAGTTATCTTAACCAGAGGTAAAAATAGGGGCTAGTTAACTTAACCAGTGGTATATTAGGATTTAGTTACCTTAACCTGAGGCAGCACAGTTTATGCCTACCTTGATCATTTTATCATTGTTAGCAAAACCGTAGAGAGTCATCCCGACACACAAGCGGAAGTTTTCAACAAGCTTTATACAGCGGGACTTAAAGTCACACTTTCCAAATGTGAATTTTTAAAATCTATAACTTAACTCCTTGGTCAAGTAGTCGATGGAGACGGAATTCATGCAGCTGACGGTAAATTCAAAGCCTTACACAATTTTCACGTCCTACAAACGTTGATTAGGTGCGTAGTTTTCTTGGTTTATCAGGTTATTGCCATTTATTTATGCTATAAAATGTATTTTACGTTCGCTTTGCTGCTGACTATGTTCCTCAAGAAAGACACGAATATTGTCTGGAATGATATACAGGAGAATAGTTTTACTGGATTGAAGACAACACCTATTTTGGCATTTCCTGACTGCACTCAACAAATTTACTCTCCGTCCCGACGCCTCAGGACAAGGGTTCGGGGCTGTTCTCGTGCAGCTGAACACACAAGGGAAACATAAAGTGATTGCTCACGCCAGTCGTAAACTTAATGACGCAGAAACAAGCTATTCAGTTATGCACCTGGAAGTATTAGCTGTTGTCTGGTCAATCAAGAAGTTTGAATTGAATTGAATTGAATTGAACTGAAACAGTTTATTTAGCCAGAAAAACACAGATACAGAGTGGATAATAATAACAATATGAACATGGCTGAGCCAGTTGAGAACCTGAACTCTCTTTTAGGCACCTCATATATACTATATTTTGATCTCAAGCAAGTATTATGTAACATTTAGTATCATCTGGAATAATACAATTGCATGGTGGTAATAAGAACATCTCATAATGTTACCTCGGTTATCACTTCAATGTTTTTAAATTTTATTTATTTTGTTAGCTTAATTATATATATATATATATATATATATATATATATATATATATATATATATATATATATATATATATATATATATATATATATATATATATATATATATATATATATATAAATTACAGTGGAATTGAAAACATAAGTATAATGGGGGAGCAGTACAACATGGGTTGTACAGTATTATGGTTGAACAAGAGGACAGAGCTGTCAGGATTATGTCTAGTTGGCAAATATGTTTATTGCAATGATAATTACTTATCTATTTACATGATAATTTCCGATAAAGCAGTTTTGATGGTACAATAAAAGCAGGTACTGTAAATATAGTAGGTGTTACAAGAAACATTAATACTTAGACAAAAGATATTTTTTAAGAGATGATTTAAAGGAAAGGAGCGTAGTCTTTGCTCGGATGGGTGGGGGTAAGTTGTTCCACACCTTCACACGGTGATATTTTATGGAGGTCTGGGACTGAGAGGAGGGCATGGGGGGTGGTCTTTGTAGCTCTGGGTGCCTTAAGCTGTATCTCTGATTATTCCGGAACTGGAAATAATTATTGTCAAGCAAGTAATTGATAGATTTGTAGACAAAGAAGGCACAGCAGTAGGTGTTACTATCTTCGGATTTGAAATTTTTCACTATAGCAAATTTTTCGTTTGTGTGATCTGCTTTTTTTTTTCAAGTATGTCATTGTCCGTACAACTCTCCTTTGTGCAGTAACCAGAGATTATGTTTTTGAAGAGCTGGAGGCTCCCCCATAGTGTGTGACAGTGTATCAGGTGTTGGTAAACAAGATCATGATAGATTTCTTTCATTGCTGTGAGAGTGAGTGACTGTCGAGTGTGATATATGATACCACACTGTTTATTGACTTTACTGTGAATGGCTTGTATGTGGTTTCTCCAGTTAAGTTTCTCATCAACAATAACTCCGAGGAATTTAGTATTTTGTTCGCGTTTGAGGACTGTATTACCAAGGTACAGAGGGTCCTGGTCTGGGGGTAAGTTTTTCCTTCTGTGAAAGATCGTGTAGTGGGTTTTCTCAGGGTTTAAGGTCAGTTTATTACCTATTACCCAAGTCCTGACTTTAGTTAATTCAGTGTTCATAGTTCTCATCAAGGAATGGAGGTCTGAGTTGCTGGCATAAAGATTGCTATCGACTGCAAATAAGTTGCATTTTATGAGTGTGCTGGCGTGGAATATGTCGTTTATGTACAACAAGAACAGTACCGGGCCGAGAATGGAACCTTGGGGGACGCCATACAAGATTGGTGAAGAGTCTGCTTGGTAATTATTATAGCAGACATACTGCATCCTGTTGAACAGATATGGGGTAAACCAATTGTGGGGCAGGTTCCTAACGCCGTAATGTTCAAGCTTTGAAAGGAGGATGGTATGGTCGACAGTATCTAAGGCTTTAGTGAGGTCCAAGAATACACCGACTGTGAACTGACTGTCATCAAAGAATTTAAAATGTCATGAGTAAAGGATAGCAGAGCACTCTCAGCCGTCCTTCTAGCTCTAAATCCAAACTGGAAGTCTGTGAAGATGTTATTGGCATTGCAGAA
The DNA here is from genome assembly GCF_018991925.1 of Homarus americanus. Classification (NCBI taxonomy): domain Eukaryota; kingdom Metazoa; phylum Arthropoda; class Malacostraca; order Decapoda; family Nephropidae; genus Homarus; species Homarus americanus. The sequence goes on from NW_024727467.1 coordinate 18,357, forward strand.
GGAATTTAGTCTACTGTATTACATGCTAGCTTTTCCAGTATCCTACTCAAGGCTGGGAGGACTGATAAGAGGCGGTAATTCTTGAAGAGACCTTTGTCCCCAGATTTTTTTTTTTTGCTGGGTGAACTTTAGCAGTTTTCAGTTTATCCGGAAAGACACCACTAGTGAAGGAGGAGTTACAAATGTGTATTCGGACAGGTAGTAATAAATGGGCTATTTTCTTAATGGTGCTCATTGGTATATTGTCTTCGCCTGCTGCTGCATGTTTGGACATTTTTATGATGGCAAATAATTCATCTGCTGTGACAGGAGATAAGAGTAGCTCATTTTGCTGTCTGTTTTGGAGGTAGGCTCAAAATTCCTCCTGGTAATCTGGGATGCTCTCTACAAGATTTTTGCCAACATCAATAAAATATTAATTGAAGTGGTTGACAATGGGGGAGGGTTCCGTTACAACTGAATCATTTATCACAAAAGCTGAGTGAGGGGCCGAAGGCTGAGTGTTCCTGTTCTGAATAGAACTTATGACATTCCAGGTTTTATTACTGTCGCCTGATGCTGATTGGCATTTCTAACTATTTGAGTTACTCTATGGTATTTCTGATACTTCAATAAGCACCACCGAAAGTTATGGGTCTTTTGCAAGTTTCCTTTGGATTTATTTTTTTAATATCCCATAACCGTCCATACGGATCATGTAGCTGTGGCGGAGTTGTTCTTTTGGAAAAACCTTTCAGGCAGACTCGCACTCTGGTATTTAACTATTCAAGAATTCGCCCCCCGTGTTCAAGTACTTTCTATGACGAGCGAACGTTGTCGCTGATGCTTTGTCCAGACCAGTTACGTCTGTATCTTTGTTTACGCTATCGCAATTACGGGGTGAACAATGACTTGATTCCTTGTGGACTACAGTCATTTTTGCTCTAGAGTCGGGGGAGGAAGCTTATCTACTTAAGTTACCTCTTCTGTTCTGGCAGTTTGAACTACGACAAGACATACTCCACCGCTGCAGACCGAATGCACAGGATACTGTCACACAAATTGCTGTACCTGACACACTACGAATGGCTGTACTTACTCTGTGCCACAATGTCCCTCATGCAGGCTATCCCAGACGTGACAAATGCCTAGCGGAAATAAGAAAACCTTAGAATTGGAATATCATGAATATAGACATCGAACAACTCATTGCTAAAGGTTCATCGTGTGTTGAGCTAAGGGCTCCACTGTAACGTCATTTCTACACAAGAGCAATTGACTTGTTACAACTTTCGAAGAAACACCAAAGTTATATTTACGTACTTCTACAGATCTGTTATTTCAGTTCTTTTGCAGGAAAAATCAGCCGAGGCAGTAGCCCACGCTCTAGTGAAAATATGATATGACCCATTCACGACACCCAAGGTTATTTTATCCGACAGCGTATCAGAGTTTAAGAATAAACTTTAACACAAATTTTCATGCAATACAGCATCCAACAAAGCTACATCACAACTTATCACCCACAGGCGACTGGTCTGGTTTAAAGAACCAATATAAAATCCTTGAAATTCTTGAGATATTATGAAACTCATGCACATGGCATGGGAGGACTGGTTACCTCAAGTAGCAGTTTCGATAAATGGGTCGATCAATAGTTCCACAGGCCAATTCCCCTACTGTATTGCTTATGGCACAGACAAATGTTTACCCCATGATGTTCTTACAGGAACTCCTCTACTTATGTACAACATGGACGATTACTCTAAAAAGCAAATCAATATTTTTACAAACATCCATGGCAAGGTACGGACACATTTATCAGCGTCTCGTGCTGAAATAATTTACAAACAATATAAACAGGCTAAGCTTACAGCGCTATCATGTTGAGAGAACCTGAAGGGATCTCTAAACAGTCGCCCAATTTTTCAGATCCAAATCTGATTACCGCCAAGGAAACAGGCATAAAAACAAATTAACCGAACACACAAATTATAGAGGTAATATATGCGGACTGACTAAGAAGGGTACACCCAGCCCTCCCATACACAACTCTTTGCCAGTGTGGTGGATCCTGTGCCGGCTGAGTTAGTAACTGGAATGAAGTAAGAATTTTTTTTTTGCCATCAAATGGAGTTAACCTAATAGACTATGGGCGCCATTGCTTTCACGGGTTAAATCTACGATGCCCTTTGGCTAAACTTCTTTAACTAGGCATACCCTAAATATGTGCCAAATTTCGTGCTTTTATCATCAAAGGCACAATTCATCCACATATGTGCTGCGCTTATAATTTAAGCTGCCCGAATTCACGCCAAGTACTGTAACATCTGGTAAAGGGGGGGGGGGGGGGTAGCGGCTATATTCTGAGGCTATTTGAATACATGACAGTTGTAATACTCACATAACTATTATTAACCAATAAATAGATGACATGCCTGAGTGAGTGAGTGTGATATTCATCGCAGGAGGAAGACTCATGTTGTTATTATGGTTCAGATCCATGAGATGGAGTACCAAGGCGCCAACTTGACTGTCTACAGCACCTTTAACGTTGACTCTTCAGTGGGCCGCAAACTACAGTTTCGTCTCGACATGGACTCGACAAATCATATCACATCCAATCCCTATCTTGTGAGCCCTAATGGCACTCGTATCACCACTGCAGTGCTGGACAGCATCATAAATATGTGGACCATTGACGTGGCGCTTGCACAGGTAAAGTAATTCTCCTTAGTAGCGATGACACTGATATTCTCTCTCTCTCTCTCTCTCTCTCTCTCTCTCTCTCTCTCTCTCTC
>NW_024727468.1:0-20992 GCF_018991925.1 Homarus americanus
CTAGAAGTTACGTATTGCTAGGGGAGCAGGTGTCTTGGGGTGGTGGGGATGAGAGAGGGAGCAGGTGGGTGGGAGAGAGGGGGGCAGGTGTGTTGGGGTGGAGATTAGGGCAGGTGGGGTGGAGAGAGGGGCAGTGTGTTGGGGTGAGAGAGAGGGGGGCAGGTATGGGGTGAGAGAGGGGCAGGTGGGGTGAGAGAGGGCAGGTGGTGGGGTAGGGGCAGTGTGGTGGGGTGGAGAGAGGGGCAGAGCTGGGGGTGTGGTGGGGGTGAGAGAGGGCAGGTGGGGTGGAGAGAGGTGGCAGGTGTTGGGGTGGAGAAGATGAACAAGGAAGTGTGGAGATTGACTCTCCTCCGTCTCCTCTCCCGCCCCCTGCCTCTGTATTATTTATGACGCCAACCGCCTGCCTCTCTGCCAAAACAAGAGAAAATGGAAATAACAGGAAATATGAATAAGACAAATAATGAAAGAAAAGAGAAAATACCAATAAGACACACACACACACATAAACACACATACACACACACACACACATTCCAACACCTCACCTGCGGTGTTCCCCAGGGACCAAAATGGGACCACTGTGCTTCCTAACCTGATCAACGACGCTCTATCGGACACCTCACAAATGGAAGAATGTGGATGACTGCACTGTGGGGTTTCCCCAGGACAACACCGCACCAGATCACTATCGCTACAAGGCACTCCTGGACAGGCTACATGCATGGACTACGGAGAACAAGGTCACCATCAACCACAATTCAAACCGTAGTCATGTACATTGCTACCGCCAATTAATTTCCAGTGTAAGCCCCAGTAGTCACACAGGGTGCCCATCCTTCCAGCTGGTTCACCCAAACTCCTGGGTGTAACAAGACAACAACCACGTCAAGCCGCAACACAGTCACTCCAACCCACATGCCACAAAAATTTAGGTCACTTGGGGACACCCACGCCAGAGCTGAGGACCATCCACAACGCCTTTATTCTCCCCAAACTAACGTATGCTCACCAGCCTGGAATGTCTCTCAACTCCACCCAACAACGTCACAAAAACAAAAACAGAATCATGCTCATGCAGAACACCTGGCTACACCAACGCCTTCTCCACCCTGAAATGCCATATCCCTCGCGACCTCCACCACTAAGACACTGAAAGGTTTCCATGTGGACCACTGCACCAATTCCTCGTCCTGCCAATTCTGCAGTCCCTCTGCCCAATTCAAAAGTAGTCTGTTACTACAAATTAAATTCACTTATAAGAGTTCGCAACTGATAGATATAAGAACAGCACCATTCTGATCTATTGTTAAATAATAAAACAGTTCTGATTTATGTACTGTACAGCCCTGTAAATGTATTCACGTATATTATCATTATGTCTAAATCAAATGTAAGTCTGTATATTTTCAAATCACCGACTGCAACTCATTAATAAACCGTTTATTATTATTACATATTTTATTAATATTACATATATTATTATTACATTACACAATGTATTCTGACGGACCAGGGACACATTTAAGTACGTGGTCTGAGTCCTCCAGGTCAGCCTAACAGACCTCAGTACATTCCAGGAGACTCTCACACTTGTCTGAGTCCATACTGAGTACAGAACCCCATAGAAGGTTTTAAATTGGTGTATGGGTGAAGGTATGTATGTATGTATGTATGTATGTATAGAATTTCTATGTAATTTTCTATGTATGTACTGCATGTATGTATGTATGTATGTATGTATGTATGTATGTATATGTATGAATTTATGTAATTTTGTATGTATGTAGTATGTATGTATGTGTGTATGTATGTATGTATGTATGAATTTATAATTTATGTATTACTGCATGTATATGTATGTATGTATGTATGTATATATGTATGTATGTATGTATGTATGAATTATGTAATTTTTCATGTATGTATGTATGCATGTATGTATGTATGACCGTAATATCTGACAGTAATAACAAATAATAATCCTTTTACCTGCCCAGGCTGAAGAGATGTACTTTGAGCGCAATGAAGAGCCTTAACATACATGCAAGGCCAATATTCCAGAGAGACGAAGAGAGGAAAGTAACGTTGCTTGCACGTCCAGTCAGCACCTCTGGGAAGCCTGTGTGTGTGTGTGTGTGTGTGTGTGTGTGTGTGTGAGAGAGAGAGAGAGAGAGAGAGAGAGAGGAGAGAGAGAGGAGAGAGAGAGAGAGAGAGAGGAGCAGAAATTATCCACTGTGCTCCATGAGCTGAGGTCCACTGCCAAACAGTCTATAGTGCTGGCGGTTCTTAGCTAATCAGGAGCCTAGAGGCTTAGGGAATGCAACCAATCAGAGCCCAGAGGTTTAAGAGATAGCTAATCAGGTTCAGAGTGTTAGGGCAAAACCACCAGAGCCTAGGAGTGTTTAAGAGATGCTCAATCAGGAGCCCAGGAGTGTTTGTGCCGTGTCTAAATCAGAGTCTAGAGTACGAAGCTGCAACCAATCAGAGCCCAGAGGCTTGTGTCAAAACAAATCAGAGCCCAGACTACATACATGGCCACATGCACACCTGAGCCCAGGTGTTTCAGTCGGAAGAAAGTCTGTCGGAGGTGGTCAGTCGGGGAGAAGCACCACCCGGGAGGAATGTGCAGGAGCCGAACACGTACCAAGGAGGAGGAACAACCAAGCTAGTCCACGGGCTTAGGAGGGGTGAGGGGGTGAGGGGAGAGGGTAGGGGAGGGGGGTTAGGGGGTGAGTGGTAGTGAGGGGAGGAGTGAGGAACAACTGTTAGTGGTCCACGCAGTAGGGCCGGAGGAGAGTGAGCAGGGGAGGAGGAGGAAACTGAGAGGAGGAGTGAGGGAACAACTAGTGGTCCACGTGGGCCTTAGAGAGGGGGAGGTGAGGGGGGGAGGGGGGTGGAGGGTGAGGGGGAGGAGAGGGGAGGAGAGGGAACAACTGTTAGTGGTCCACGTGGCAGGAGAAGGGGAGGGGGAGGAGGAGAGGGAGAGAGAGGGAGGAGGAGGGAGGGGAGGAGGGGAGGAGGAGGGAACACCACACCACGGGGGCAGAGGATGGGATGAGTGAGGAGATGAGGAGCAGGAGGGAGTGAGGGGGGAGGAGAGGGGAGGAGGAGGGACAATATTAGTAATCCACGGGGCTTAGAAAAAAGGAGGAGGAGGGGAGGAGCAGGAACAACTGAGATCCACGGGGCAAGGAGGAGGGGGTGAGGAGGGGGTGAGGGGGGTGAGGGGAGGAGGGAGGAGGAGGAGGCAGAGGAGAGGAGGAGAGGGGAGGAGAGGAACAACTGTTGTCAACATGGGCTTAGGAGGTGAGGGGGGGGTGAGGAGGGGAGGTGAGGGGGAGGTGAGGGGAAGGGGAGGGGAGGAGGAGGAGGGAGAGGAGAGAGAGGGGAGGGAGGAGGAGGGAGGAGGGAGGGGGGAGGAGGACTGGGAGAGAGGAGGGGAGGAGGATGGGAGGAGGAAGGAGGGGAGGAGGAGGAGGGGAGGAGGAGGAGGGAGGAGGAGAGGGGAGGAGTGAGGAACAACTGCTAGTGGTCCACTGGGCAAGGGGAGGGGGAGGAGGGGGAGGAGGGGGGAGGGGAGGGGAGGGGAGGGGAGGAGAGGAGGGAGGGAGGAGAGAGGGGAGGAGGATAGGGAGAGAGGGGAAGGAGGGGAGAGGAGGGAGGGAGAGGGGGAGGGAGGAGGAGGGAGGAGTGAGGGGGGAGGAGGAGGGGAGGAGAGAGGAGGGAGAGGAGGAGGGGGAGAGGCAGGAGGAGAGGAGTGGAGGAGGAGAGAGAGAGGGGGGGGGAGGAGGGAGGGGGGAGGAGGAGGGAGGAGGAGGAGAGGGATGAGGAGGAGAGAGAGAGGAGGAGAGAGAAGGGGAGGAGTGAGGGAGAGGAGGGGAGGGAGTGGAGGAGAGGAGAGGAGGGAGTAGAGGGAGAGGAGGAGAAGGAGAGAGGGGAGGGGAGGAGGAGGGAGAGGAGTAGAGGGAGAGGAGGAGGGGGAGGAGCAGGAGAGAGGAGAGGGAGGAGGAGGGGAGGAGGAGTGAGGGAGAAAGAGAGAGAGGGAGAGGAGGAGAGGGAGAGGAGGAGGGAGTGAGAGGAGGGAGGAGTGAGGAGGAGAGGAGGAGAGGAGGAGGAGAGAGGTGGAGGAAGAGGAGAAGAGAGAACAAAAGAGAAGGGAAGGTAAGAATGCCCCATAATATGTAGAATAAAAACATAACAAAATTAAAACAATAACCTGACCCCAAACCCACACACCGGCCACGCCACCTTAAAGCCCCACACTCAGAAACCAACGCCCACATCACCAACGCCACACCCTGCAACTCACGCCTGGCTGCGAACCATCCACACTCAGAGCCAACAACACCTGTGACCCCACACACACCCACCAACACCACCCACACACACACACACCACCACACACACACACCCACACCCACACCCACAACCCACAACACCAACAACAACCACACACAACCCACCCCAACCCACACACACACACACACACACACACACACACACACACACACACACACACACACACACACACACACACACACCCACACACACACACACACACACACACACACACACACACACACACACACACACACACACCCACACACACACACCCACACCCACACACACACACACACACACACACACACACACACACACACACCCACCCACCCACACACACACACACACACACACACACACCTGCTGGGGTACATCTCTAAGACAACAACACAGATTAGAGTCTCATGTGATTTAACCCCATTATGGCGGCTAACCTGACCTCAATTAAGCTGGCTTAAGACTTTAATCCGGAACACGACAACGGATCTACGTGTTAAAAATACTTATGTCGAGTCTCTTCTAGTAATAATGCCGCCATTTTTTGTGTTAAGGTTGGCGAGAGGAAGTAGTATAAGTAATGGATACCAAGATAAGGTTACTGATATCTAAGTAAAAGTAGAAGATAAGTAATGAATACACACTTATGTACTCAGTATGTAAAAAGCAATGACGTCATGCATGTTGAGAATGGAAGGTATGAATGAATTTTGAGTTGTTGAAAGAGCGGTGATAGTAGTAGTAGTAGTAGTAGTAGTAGTAGTAGTAGTAGTAGTAGTAGTGTAGTAGTAGTAGTAGCAGTGAGTGTGTGAATTAGCGATACTACACACACACACACATGACACACACACACACGTTACAGTCTCTGCCGGTCTCTGGTAATGTGGGGTAAGGTGAAGGATCTTGTTATGTTACTCTAAGGAAGGGAGGAAAGGGAGGGGAGGAAGGGGGGAGGGAGGAAGGGGAGGGGGAGGGAGGAAGGGGGAGGGTGCAGGGGAGGGGAGAAGGGGAGGAAGGGGGGAGGGAGGGTCAGGGGAGGAAGGGAGGGCAGGGAAGGAAGGGAGGGGTGCAGGGGGAGGGGTGGAGGGCGAGGAGGGGGATAGGGAACTTACCACGACATGACGCCGGTGGAGGAGTGGGGGGTGATATCCGGTCTCCACACACACACGCGTGCAAAAACACATACACACCTGACTTCCGTTTGCACAGACATACGAGTACAACACACACACACACACACACACACACACACACACACACACAGTGAATGAACGTAACGTCTCATGGACCTCTGTCCTGAATGAACGTAATGTGTTACAATCCCCCAAGTGTCTTTTGTTTTCTCTTGTGAATGAACGTAACCTGTAAAACACACACCACACACACACACACACACACACACACACACATCAATGAAGAACGTAAACCGCTCACAACACCAAACTGTTCTCTCTTATATCAACAGAACGTAACACTTAAACAACACAAATACCGTTCGTTAATCTCTCAGAACGGAAGAAGAATTAAAGAACGGTGGTTAATATTTCCGTCAACACAAAGACGTTCAATGACACACACACACACACACTCTCTCTCGTCAATGAACGTAGAGGGCTGCCAAGCAGACATATATGGAATACATTTCTCTCATGTTTGTGTTTGTTTTAATATCAATGAAATAAGTCTAGTTGCCAACTATCCCATGAAAAGATTTTACACCGCAGAGGAATATGAATGCTTCTCTCCCTCTCTATCTCCTGCCACTCCCACCTCCTCCTCCCCTATCTTCCGGCCGTTCCCCCTCCCACCTTCCTTCCTCTTCGCTGTCTCTTTCTCTCTCTCTCTCCTTATTTTCCTTCCACTCGCTCCTTCCCTGTCTCTCTCTTCCCCGTGTGGCGTAGTCCTATGTATGAGTGTACAGTCAGGCAAAGCTTAGGAAAACCAACTCACAACTTTAAGAATGAAAAAAGAGCGCGCGGATACACCTCCTCCTCCTCCTCCTTCCCTCCTCTTTCTCCTTCCCCTTCTCTTCCTCCCTCTCCCTCCTCCCTCCTCTGTCTCTATTTACTGACGCATAAAAGATTATCGTATTTTCCTAAATTTATTTGTATTCTTTTATTAAATTTATTTTAAAAATACGACAGATCTTTAATTTTATTTCTGAAACAAATTCTATAAAATTTACAGTAAAAATTAAGAAACAACAATATATTCTGGGTTTACTTTCAATTTAAATAACTCAAAATTATGTAGAAACAATTTACATTAAAAAAAATATATATTTTCCAAATTTACTAAGAATAAAAGTGATTCATAATAGTTAGATGATATAGTAAACTACTGAACAAATGTTTACAAGTTTAATTATAAAAACGATAATTTTTCGTACTTACAAAATATAAAACGTAAATTTATTTAAAAATAAACTTAAGAAATATATTTTCTTATTTCATTTAAAACAATTAAATACATCTGACAAAAGATAAATAATGAACACAGATAGACACAGATACATTTATTAAAGGAAATCATTTCAGAAAAAACACCGAATTCATGTTTTCCTATAAGTCTTCACGAGCGTTTAAAGAGACCGCATTAGTGTTACGGTAATTTGTTAATGAACGCAAAAGCTTAAACCTCTTACGACATATTGAACACCCCCCGTGTACCAGTATCGTATGTGAATGAACAATATGCTAATATAAATAATATAAATAAATACTGATAGACGTAACAGGTTATTATTCCCTTGCATGAATGAACACAAATATAGCCGCGAGTCGACTTGGTGACAACGACAACATAACAAAATATGTGCCAGGAATGTAAAGTCGACTTTACTACGCCTCTCCACTACGTCTCTTCCTACGCCACAGTAAACAGAGCTAGCCCACCACCCACCCACCCACCAGCCCGCGCGCAGGCCCGCCCTGGAAGCGCTCTCGTCCACTTAAAGCAGATAGACGCTTCCCTCAATCCGCTGTGACCCCAGCCAACCTACGCCGAGTCTGGAGGCCAGTGTTAAGGATAATACCACGAACAAGAGTGTCTGGTAGCCGGTGTTACGAATAATACCACGAGCAGGTACTTTTAGTCCAACATTATTGAAATTTTAAAACCTAACCTAACCAAAAAATCTTAACGTAACCAAAGATACATAACATAACACAACATAACCTAACCTAAACCAACCTAACCTAACTACAGTAAAGTCAACGCACCCAACATAACAAGCAATAAAGGAAGGCTTATTAGGTTAAGAAGTTTGTTTCAAGTATTACGTTAGATCAAGCTAGGTTAACTTAGATTAGCTTATTTCATGTTAGACTTGGTTAAATTAAGATAGTTTAGATTAAATTAGGCTAGGTTATGTTGATTTTGGTTAAACTAGGTTGTTAAGTTAGGTTACGCTGATTTGGGTTATATTAATTCAGGTAAAATTAAGTTTGGTCACGTTAAATTTAATTAGCCTCAAGTTGTTCGTGGTAGTCTTGTGACATAAGCTGTAATCCATTAGGCCCCACTACCCCACCCTCGTCCTCCCCACCCCACCCTCCCCATTCCTCACACCTCCCCCAGCCTCCCCCTGACCTCACCCTCCCCCCACCCCACCCTCCCACATCCTCACCCCACCCTCCCTACATCCTCACCTCCTCCCCACCCCTACTACTCACCCTCCCACCTCCTCTACCACCCCTCCACAGGTTACGCAGCTCCACCACCCTAGCGAGTCACTCTTACTGCGTCACCACCAACCTTATTCTCAGACTCTTAAGATACGTCAATTTTTACGAGAATTCATGAGTCACCTGAAGAAGATATGCCACCCCATCCCAACACAGATTATATCATCAATATTGACCATCCACATGCTAACTTAACCTAACCCTAACCATCCACATGCTAACTTAACCTAACCTAACCATCCACATGCTAACTTAACCTAACCTAACCATCCACATGCTAACTTAACCTAACCCAACCTAACGCTAACTTAACCCAACCATCCACATACTAACTTAACCTAACCATCCACATACCAACTTAACCCAACCATCCACATACCAACTCAACCAACCATCCACACAACTAACTTAACCTAACCATCCACATACTAACTCTAACCTAACCATCCACATACCAAACTTAACCTAACCATCCACATACTAACTAACCTTAACCATCCACATACTAACCTCAACCTAACCTAACGCCAACTTAACCCAACCATCCACATACTAACTTAACCCAACCATCCACATGCTAACTTAACCCAACCTAACCTAACGCTAACTTAACCCAACCATCCACATACCAACTTAACCCAACCATCCACATACTAATCAACCCAACCTAACCCATCCACATGCTAACTAACCCCAACCATCCACATACCAACTTAACCCAACCATCCACATGCCAACTTAACCTGCTTCAACCTAAGCCAATAACCGCACCATCCACATACCAACTTAACCTAACCATCCACATACCAACTAACCTAACCATCCACATACCAAACCTAACTCAACCATCCACATACCAACTTAACCTAACCATCCACATACCAACTTAACCTAACCATCCACATAATAACCTAACCTAACCTAACCTAACTTAACCTAACCATCCACATACCAACCAACCCAACCATCCACATGCTAACTTAACCTAACCAACCTAACGCTAACTTAACCCAACCATCCACATACTAACTTAACCTAACCATCCACATACCAACTTAACCTAACCTAACCATCCACATACTAACTTAACCTAACCATCCACATAACTAACCTAACCTAACCATCCACATGCTAACTTAACCCAACCCAACCTAACGCTAACTTAACCCAACCATCCACATACCAACTTAACCTAACCATCCACATACCAACTTAACCTAACCATCCACATACTCAACTTAACCTAACCATCCACATACTAACTAACCCAACCATCCACATACTAACTTAACCAACCATCCACACAACTAACTTAACCCAACCATATGCCAACTTAACCCAACCATATGCTAACTAACCCAACCATCCACATGCTAACTTAACCTAACCTAACCATCCACATACTAACCAACCCAACCATCCACATACCCAACTTAACCTAACCATCCACATGCTAACCTAACCCAACCATCCACATACCAACTTAACCTAACCATCCACATACTAACTAACCTAACCATCCACATACTAACCTAACCTAACCATCCACATACCAACTTAACCTAACCATCCACATGCTAACTTAACCTAACCATCCACATACTAACTTAACCTAACCATCCACATACTAACTTAACCTAACCATCCACATACTAACTTAACCTAACCATCCACACGCTAACTTAACCTAACCATCCACATGCTAACTTAACCTAACCTAACCTAACGCTAACTTAACCCTTTGAGTATGACGACTTAACCCTTTGATCATGATGACTAACCCCTTGAGCATAATGACAACCCTTTGAGTATAATGACTTAACCCTTTAAGTATAATGACTAACCCTTTGAGCATAATGACTTAACCTTTTAAGTATAATGACTCTAACCTTTGAGTATAATGACTTAACCCTTGAGCATAATGACTTAACCCTTTGAGCATAATGACTTAACCTTTAAGTATAATGACTTAACCCTTTAAGATAATGACAACCCTTGAGCATAATGACTAACTTTAAGTATAATGACAACTTTAAGTATAATGGATTAACCTTAAGTATAATGACAACCCTTAAGTATAATGACTTAACCCTTTGAGCATAATGACTTAACCCTTTAAGTATAATGACTTAACCTTTAAGTATAATGACTTAACCCTTTAGCATAATGACTAACCCTTTGAGTAATGACAACCCTTTAAGTATAATGACAACCCTTGAGTATAATGACAACCCTTTAAGTATAATGACTAACCTTGAGTATAATGACTCTAACCCTTTGAGTATAATGACTTAACCCTATGAGACGAATGAGCTGAGGTGACGAGGATGAGACTAGAGTGAGCCACGGAGATTAGTGGCTCAAGGATATTAGTGAGCCAAGAAAGCTGGAGATGAATGAGCCAGCGGAAAGTTGAGGTGTGTGTGTGTGTGTGTGTGTGTGTGTGTGTGTGTGTGGAGTGTGTGTGTGTGTGTGTGTGTGTGTTAGTATTCCGTGCACGAAAACACGACACACACAAACACCTTGGGTACATAAACACACTTCATGCATACACAAACACACGTACAGACGTTCATACAAACAAAAACACACATACGTACACACACACACACACACACTATATATATATACACACACAGTATCACCATGGAAACGTAGGTATAGGTTGAGGATAGGTGATACCGTGTGGCAACCCACTGTGTGGCGACCTCAACCACCGTGGCAACCTACCGTGTGGCAACTCACCGTGTGGCAACCTACCGTGTGGCAACCTACCGTGTGGCAACCTACCGTGTGGCGACCACGGCAACCTACCGTGTGGCAACCTACCGTGTGACAACCTACCGTGGCGACCTACCGTGTGGCAACCTACCGTGTGGCAACCCCACCGTGTGGCGACCTACCGGCGACCTACCGTGTGGCAACCTACCGTGGCAACCCAAGTGTGACAACCCACCGGTGGCAACCTACCGTGTGGCAACCTACCTGTGGCAACCCACCGTGGCAACCAATGTGACAACCCATGTGGCAACCCACCGTGGCAACCCACCGTGTGACAACCTACCGTGTGGCAACCCACCGTGTGACAACCTACCGTGTGGCAACCCGTGTGGCGACCTACCGTGGCAACCCACCGTGTGGCAACTCACTGTGGCAACCCACCGTATAACCCACCGTGTGGCAACCCATGCGTGGCAACCTACCGTGTGGCAACCCACCGTGGCAACCCACCGTGTGGCAACCTACCGTGGGCAACCTACCGTGGCAACCTACCGTGGCAACTCATCGTGGCAACCCACCGTGTGGCAACCCACATGTGGCAACCCACCGTGTGGCAACCTACCGTGTGGCAACCTACCGTGCAACCTACCGTGGCAACTCACCGTGGCAACCTACGTGGCGACCCACCGTGTGGCGACTCATCGTGTGGCGACCCACCGTGACAACCCAACATGGCGAGACCTACCGTGTGGCAACCTACCGTGACAACCCACCGTGTGGCAACCTACCGTGTGACAACCCACCGTGGCAACCTACCGTGTGGCAACCTACCGTGGCAACCTACCGTGTGACAACCCACCGTGTGGCGACCTACCGTGGCAACCCACCGTGGCAACTCAGTGTGACAACCTACCGTGTGGCGACCTACCGTGGCAACTCATCGTGACAACCTACCGTGGCAACCCAACGTGGCGACCATACCGTGGCGACCCATGGCAACCTACCGTGACAACCTACCGTGGCAACTCAGTGTGACAACCCACGTGGCGACCTACCGTGGCAACCCACCGTGGCAACCTACCGTGGCAACCACCGTGGCGACCTACCGTGGCAACCTACCGTGTGGCAACCCACCGGGACAACCCACCGTGGCGACCACCGTGTGCGACCCACGTGTGGCGACCCACCGTGGCGACCCACCGTGGCGACCTACCGTGGCGACCCACCGTGTGGCGACCTAACGTGACAACCCACCGTGGTAACCCACCTGTGGCGACCCACCGTGTGGCGACTCACCGTGGCAACCCACCGTGTAAACCAGTGTGGCAACCCACTGTGGCAACCCACCGTGTGGCGAGACTCCAACACGTGGCGACCTACCGTGTGGCAACCCACCGTGGCAACCCACCGTGGCAACCTACCGTGGCAACCCACGGCAACCCACCGTGTGGCAACCCAATGTGGCAACCTACCGTGGCAACCTACCGTGTGGCAACCCACCGTGTGGCAACCACCGTGCGACCTAATGTGGCAACCCACTGTGGCAACCTACCGTGGCAACCCACCGTGTGGCAACCTACCGTGGCAACCCATCAAGGACCTAATGTGGCGACCTACCGTGTGAAGTAACCCACGTAGAAACCCAACGTGGCACCCAACAGTGTGGCAACCATCCGTGGACCAGTGGCGACTCACCGTGGCAACCTACCGTGTGACAACCCACCGTGTGGCGACCCACCGTGCAACCCACCGTGTGGCAAACTCACCGTGTGACAACCTACCGTGTGGCGACCTACCGTGACAACCTACCGTGGCAACCCACCGTGGCGACCTACCGGCAACCTACCGTGTGACAACCTACCGTGTGACAACCTACCGTGGCAACCTACCGTGTGACAACCTACCGTGACAACCTACCGTGTGGCAAACCTACCGTGTGGCAAACCCACGTGCGACCTACCGCTGTCACGTGTGGCAACCAGTGAAACCCACGGCGACCTACCGTGGGCAACCCACCGTGTGACAACCTACGTGTGGCGACCCACCGTGGCAACCCACGTCGACTCACCGTGGCAACCTACCGTGGACAACCTACCGTGGCAACCTACCGTGTGGCAACCCACCGTGTGGCAACCCACCGTGGAACCTACCGTGTGGCAACCCACTGAGACAACCACAGTGTGGCGAGACTCACCGTGGCAACCCAATGCAACCACTGTGGCAACCTACCGTGTGCAACCTACCGTGGTAACCGACAACCTACCGTGGACAACCTACCGTGGAAACCCACCGTGGCAACCTACCGTAACCCGTGTGACAACCTACCGTGTGACAACCTAACACGTGGCAACCCACCGTGGCAAACCACCGTGGGCAACCTCACCGTGTGACAACCCCCAGTGTGACAACTCAATGTGGCAACCTACCGTGTGGCAACCTACCGTGGCAACCTACGTGTGGCAACTCCAATGTGACAACCTACCGTGGCAACCTACCGTGTGACAACCTACCGTGACAACCACTGTGTGGCGACCCACGCGGGCAACCTAACAAAGGACAACCCCACGTGGGCAACCCATCGCAAACCTACCGTGTGGCAACCTACCGTGGCAACCCAAGTGTTAACCCCGTGTGACAACTCACTGTGGCAACCACCGTGTGGCAAACCACCGTGACAACCCACCGTGTGGCGACCTAACGTGGCAACCTACCGTGTGACAACCTACCGTGTGGCAACCCACCGTGGCGACCCACTGCGTGGCGACCTACCGTGGCAACCTACCGTGTGACAACCCACCGTGTGGCAACCTACCGTGTGACAACCTACCGTGGCGACCCCACCGTGGCAACCTACCGTGTGGCAACCCACCGTGGCAACCTACCGTGGCGACCCACCGTGGCAACCTACCGTGGCAACCCACGTAGACAACCCACCGTGGCGACCCACCGTGTGGCGACCTACCGTGTGGCGACCTACCGTGGCGACCTACCGTGTGGCGACCTACCGTGTGGCGACCTAACGTGACAACCACCGTGTGGCAACCCACCGTGTGGCGAGACCTACCGTGGCAACCCACCGTGTGGCAACCTACCTGTGGCAACCTACCGTGTGGCAACCTACGTGGCGACCCAACACGTGGCAACCCAACTGTGGCAACCCACCGTGTGGCAACCTACCGTGTGGCAACCACCGTGGCAACCTACCGTGTGGCGACCCGTGTGGCAGACCTACCGTGTGGCAACCTACCGTGGCAACCTACCGTGCGGCAACTCACCGTGTGGCAACCTACCGTGCGGCAACCCAACGTGGCAGACCCACGTGGCAACCTACCGTGTGGCAACCTAACGTGTGGCAACCCACCGTGTGGCAACCCACCGTGTGGCGACCTACCGTGTGGCGACCCACCGTGTGGCAACCTACCGTGGCAACCTACCGTGGCAAGTAACCCACCGTGTGGCAAACCCTACCGTGTGGCAACCTACCGTGTGGCAACCTCCCGCGGCAACCTACCGTGGGCAACCCATCGTGTGGCAACCTACCGTGTGGCAACCCACCGTGGGCAACCTAACGTGGCAACCTGGTCCGTGGGCAACCCCACCGTGCGGCAACCCACCGTGTGGCAACCCACCGTGCGGCAACCTACCGTGTGACAACCTACCGTGACGACCTACCGTGTGGCAACCCACCGTGTGGCAACCTACCGTGCGGCAACCTACCGTGCGGCAACTCACCGTGCGACCTACCGTGTGGCAACCTACCGTGCGGCAACTCACCGTGGCAACCTACCGTGTGACGACCTACCGTGTGGCAACCTACCGTGGCGACCTACCGTGCGGCAACCTACCGTGCGGCAACCCACCGTGTGGCAACCAAGGTGACGACCCACCGTGCGGCAACCCACCGTGTGGCAACCCACCGTGAGACTCACCGTGTGGCAACCACCGTGTGGCAACCCACTGTGCGGCAACCTACCGTGCGGCAACCCACCGTGTGGCAACCTACCGTGTGGCAACCTACCGTGCGGCAACCTACCATGTGTGGCGACCTACCGTGTGACAACCTACCGTGTGATAAAGCGAGGCTATAATTGACACTATACAGTATGACAGGAGGTGGGAGTGGGGAGGAGGGGAAGTGGAGGGGAAGGTGGAGGGGAAGGAGGGGAAGGAGGGCACAGGAACATTACACAGCACACCTCAACCACTGTACACACACCACTGTAACTACACATCACTACACATCACAGGGAGATCACCAGTAGGTGTTTCTCTCAAATGTCTTTCACACACTACGCTGAGATGATGCACATTCCTGTTACGTCAACCTTGAGCAACGCCTATATATATATATATAATTACTGTTATATTATTATTATTACATATATATATACATACATACACATATACACACATATATTACATATTATTTATTATTGCCACTGATACATATATATTATTACATATTATTATTATTATTATTACCGTTATTATTATTATTATTATTATTATTGTTATTATTACTGCTATTATACATATTGTTATTATTATTATTATTATTGTTATTATTATTATTATTATTATTATTATTATTATTATTATTATTATTATATTATTACCGTTATTATTATATTATTATTATTATTATTGTATATTATTATTATTATTATTATTGTTATTATTACCTTATTATTATATTGTTATTATTATTATTATTATTATATTATTGTTATTATTATTATTATTATTATTATTATTATTGTTATTATTATTATTATTATTATTATTATTAGTACCGTTATTATTATTATTATTATTTTGTTTTTATTATTATCATAAATTATTATTATTATCATCAATATTATTTTTCTGGTCAGGTTCAACTTGTTAAGATATTTTCGCTTCTACTAACAAATATTATACACTACAGAATATCGGTACATAAGGTGTTATAATTCCCTACAGAGTTATTATGTCCGATGCTTATACTGTTTGTACCATTATACTGTACTACGAGCTACAGGAGTTGTTACAGAACACTTATACTGTAAATTACAAATTTGTACTACATTGGGTATATTAATCAGTATTCATGTCACATATATACAGTATACTACCAGTAGGTATACAGTTAATAGGTATACACCGCCCCACACCTACGACTGATGACAACTGCTCACCAGGTGTTCGTGACGTCACACCTGTGCTCACTTTTAAGTGTAGCCCACCAGGAAAAAATTTTACTGTGTATTGAAAAGGTAATTTGACTTATACTATAGAGTGTGTAATAATAATAATAATAATAATAATAATAATAATAATAATAATAATAAACGGTTTATTGAAAAAGTTTGCAACCCGAAGGCTGAAAATATAGTGACATAATGACTTATTACATACAAAAGCCTTCATTAGAGAAAGGTGAAGGAACATACAGTGAACATACAGATTAATGTTTACACACGTAGATCATGTGAGCTGAGGTGTTGAACAGCAGACACGTAGTGTAGTAACTCCCTCACAGGTGGTGTTGAAGGGCTTGACGTGTGTAATTCTCACAGATGGTGTTACGAGGCCTGATGTGGTAGTGATTCCTCCACAGATGGTGTTACGAGGGGCCTGATGTGGTGTAGTGATTCCCTCACAGATGGTGTATGAGGGGCCTGATGTGGTGTAGTATCCCTCACAGATGGTGTATGAGGGCCTGATGTGGTGGTACCCTCACAGATGGTGTATGAGGGGCCTGATGTGGTGTAGTGATTCCCTCACAGATGGTGTGTATGAGGCCTGATGGTAGCATTCCCCACAGATGGTGTATGAGGGGCCTGATGTGGTGTAGTGATTCCCCACAGATGGTGTATGAGGGGCCTGAGGGTGTATGATTCTCACAGATAGTGTATGAGGGGCCTCATGGTGTAGTGATTTCACAGATGGTGTATGAGGGGCCTGATGTGGTGTAGTGATTCCCTCACAGATGGTGGAGAGGGCCTGATGTGGTGTAGTGACTTCACAGATGGTGTTATGAGGGGCATCACATGGGGTAGTATTCCCCACAGATGGTGTTAGAAGAACTCACATGATGCTGTAGCAACTCATTCACTATGGTGTCGTAGCATCATGGGGATTTGTTGTCACAGGACTTCATCACTCATGGGTGAGGTGTGGTCTCAGGCCTCCCTATCGTGGGAGTCTCAGGGGAATTATCACTGGGTACCTGGGACCACTGTGTGAAGGCTTGCTCAGACTCAACTGCCGAGTTGTTTTTCACTGACTTAAGCGCTGTTCACCACTATTCAACACTGGTTCCATTCCTTTCCCAAACGAAATAGTAACTCTGGCGAGAACTTGTTGATATTCCGGTGGGGAGGAGGTTCAGGGGAGGGAGTTGAGGCCAACATAACAGTTGACGTGGCTGCTGATGAGCAGCACCAGGTGCGTCTGACCCGCCTTAACCCGCCGGGTGGTCAAGGATGAAGTAGTGTGTGTGTGTGTGTGTGTGTGTGTGTGTGTGTGTGTGTGTTATACATATGTCTCTGTGTAGTGATGGGTTGTCAGACCACAGCTTACATCTCAGAAACAGTCCAGACCTGACCTGATATTAGTGGGGTCATAGGGTGACTCCCTGCAGACGCTGAAGGGGGTTACAATCAACCAGCACCCTCCCTTGTCACACGGCCCCAACAAATATGTAAGAGGCACACAGTCAGAAGGAGCCACCTGCCGACTCTCCCCCAATATACACAATAACCTACAGTACATCTCAGACAAGGTCCAGACCTGACCTCACATTAGCCAGATCAAATGTAAAGGGACCCCTCGCAGCCCAAGTCAAGGGACCACAAATCAACCAGCACCCCTCT
This sequence comes from Homarus americanus, assembly GCF_018991925.1. Taxonomy (NCBI): domain Eukaryota; kingdom Metazoa; phylum Arthropoda; class Malacostraca; order Decapoda; family Nephropidae; genus Homarus; species Homarus americanus. Next base: position 17,603 of record NW_024727468.1, read on the forward strand.
CATGTCACACGGCCCCACCAACGATGTTAACAGGCACGCAGTCATCAGAAGACTCCTCCAAAATATACAACTTATAGCTCTCGGAAAAGTCCAGACCTGACCTACATTAAGGCGAGGTCACAAGTGAGACCCTGCTGCCCACCCCCCCTGCCCCCCGATCAGCTCAACCTGACGGCTCATCTCCCAAATATAGGACGTCGTAGCCCCTCCTCAAGGGAGTGAGAGAGAGTCGACGGAGTCCAGTCGAGACAGTCAGACAGAGAGAGCCGGAGGCAAGCCGCCTCAGGTCGGGAGCGAGACTTCCCTCCGGACACTGGTACTCAGCTAAGCAGTCTCCCATAGAGACACCCAGCATCACCTGCTAGGCCTCCCCCAGGTCACATGAGTTTTTGTCAGAGCTTTCCATGGGATGAGTTACTTACATGGGAAGTGTATTCATTTCATGTTTGTGTCCGAGAATCAGTGTCTATTGTAGTAACGTAATATGATGTACTAGTAACGTAAATATAATGTCCTAGTACCTTCGATAGAAGATGTTATTAATGTGTCCATGCCAGTGTCGTAATTAATTAATTTATGTAACAAAGCGGCGTTTGAGAAGTCGTCCTTAAGAACATAGATGTGTATTGACGTATAAGATAAGTTAAGTGTATTGACAGAGTCAATAACTAACAGGGCCACGCCACCAAACTCTTTTCCTCTTTACATCCTCCTACTAAATATTCTCTCTATACCTTCTACACCTAAAACCCTTCATTACATCTGACTTTTATTTCCATCTAAATATTAATATGAATAAATACTAAAGAAAATTATACTAACCACACACACATGGAGGGCTACATCTAGTGCGGGAGGGGCGGCGGCAGCGTCTTTCCGGCGTTGGCGCTTGTCTGCCTCAGTTTGCAGTCGGGCTAACTCGAAAGTATTGAGGCCTTCTCGTGTGGTGCTCCTCCGTGCGTAATGGTGTGGAGTAATCGACTCCAAGGTGAGGGGGTCGATTTAGCACTTTTTCAGGTTTGTCTTAAGTTGCCCGCCGGCGTTACGTTTTCTATTCGTTAGGTGACTGTAAAGTAGCTGCTTTGGCTGTCTACTGTCGTCCATTCGGGTAACACATCCGGCGTAGTTGTTCATGGATAATGGTAGCCTCGATGCTCCTACAGTAGGTGTCAGCAAGAATACTGGCATTTGTTCTCTTGTCTTCCTTGCAAACTCGGAGCATGGAACGACTTATGTTGGTGAAAGTTTTCGCGACTTGAGGTGCCTCCTGTAAGTGATCCATGTTCCGCCTGCCATAGCAGGGTGGGGAGGACCACTGCTTGATATATCGTAACTTTGCAGATAATTTCAGCTCCCCACAGATGAAGACACAGGTACGGAGTCTGCCAAAGGCTTGAGATGCACATCTGATCCGATGCTGAATCTCTTCATCGATGTCCGCGGTTTATGAAAGCCATGTACAGGTCACGACGCTGTTTTCTGCACTTTTCCTGTACCTGGCGGATAGCAAAAATCATGTCAGTGGGAAGAAGTTTTCCACCTCAGGAAGAAGTCTGTTTAGGAAGTCTCGGGCAATAATCTTGCCAGCTGTGGCGAGATCCTGCGATAGTTGGCATAGTCTGACCGGTTCTTTGTTCTTATAAATACTGACGGTGGAGGCTTTAAAAGCTTGGGGATTTCCTCCTTTTCCCATATATTCTCCAGGAGAGAGTGGAGATGGCTGGTAAGCAGAGGTCCCTGTTTATACACCTTGGCTGGGATTCCATCAGGCCCGGAGACCTTTGTTATTTTTCACCTGTTTGATGGCAGTAGCTACCTCATCCAGGGATGGAGGATAGCTGAGGTGGGTCAGCTCTGGATGCTGAGGGACCTGCTGGGTAGTCAGGACATCCACATCGGTGTTTCGGTTGAACAATGAATGGAAGTGCTTCATCGTCTTTAATTAGGGAGTTAGCATTGGATGAGCAGAGGGAAAGGGGGGGGGGCAGCGCCACGAGTGATTGGCCCATAAAATGTTTTGGTGGAATTGAAAAATTCGTGCATCTTGTGCTGATCTGCAAATTTTTGCTTTTCATATGCTTTATTTTTAAGCCAGTCACTGGGCCATAGCTTTCTTCTTGCGGAAGGTATCAGCTTTGGTCCGAGACTGAGGGTTGTTCTGCCAGTCAGTAAAAGCAGCACGTTTATCATTGATGAGTACATTGACTGCCGGGTCATTTTCATCAAACCAGTCCTGGTATATTCTTTTGATCTGGCCGAGGGTCTCTGCAGGTTTTTGTCAGGACAGTGTTGAGAATATCCCATCTCGCACCGTGGTTGTTCGTTGTCGGGTTGTTTCTCAGCCCATGTTCGAGCTTTCTGCCTTAAAAGCATAGCTACCGCCAGATCCTCATGCTTAGTGTTAAAACCTCCTCTAGAGGCTCGCTGCCTTCGCCGTTTTGGGGCGACGTGAAGTAAGAGCTTGGCTCTGACGAGCCGATGATCAGTGTCGCAGTGGTCTGAGCCAAAGCAGGGCACGGATGATGAGGATAACTCGGCGATCTTTCGACACTGAAGTAGTCAATGGGATGCCAGTGGATTGTGGTGTTGCCAAGAACCCTTGAACTTGTCGGTCTGCCCAAATAAGGTATTGGTGATAGTGAGGTTGTGTGAAGCTCACATGCTGAGGAGGAGTAGGCCGGGGTTACACTTGCCAAGTCCAGTTCTCTTATGGTTCCCTGCCAAATGTTAGCATCTCTGCCAACCCTGGCATTGAAGTCGCCAAGGAGCACAAACTTATCTTCTGGGGATAGAGGTAAGCACTCTGTCGAGGTCGGCGTAAAGGCCTCCTTGACGTCATCCCTCTGCATCCAGTGTTGGGGCGTATGCACTGATGAAAAGGCATTACGCGAGTGATTCAGGGACCTGGAGCGTCATGAGGCGCCTGTTGATCCCAATAGGCATTTCAGTTAGCCTGTAGGATGTACTGTGTAGGTATAGCCAGACCCCGTTCTGTGAGTCGGACCTCGTCTGGGAGCCGGACTCACTAATGGCTGCTCTGTCGATGTTATACCTAGCCAGCTCTTTTTACCACAAGGGCAGTTCTTCTTCAGGATGCTCATTTGTGCCAGAAGGGTCCCGGATTGCAGCGACCATAAGAGGTTGTATAGTCTGTTTTGTTTGGATCTGTGATTTTGATTGTATTTTCTGACTGCATAAGGTTGACCTTACTGGGTGCGGTTGCCCAGTCAGGTTGTTTTTAGGCGGACTATGTTTAGGGCACCTTTTCTAGGCCCCTCTCCATGTAGGCTGCTCAGTCACACAGACAGGACCGGATTGTTCTGCTGCCTAGATCCCAGTGCATAAACGACCATCCTATCTAGCAATACGTAACTGAACGAAGCATACCGA
>NW_024727469.1:0-22396 GCF_018991925.1 Homarus americanus
ATTCCAAAAGTTGAAAAAATAAGGACTAATTAATATATATATATATATATATATATATATATATATATATATATATATATATATATATATATATATATATATATATATATACAGTATATATATATACGGTATACACAGAATCGGATTTTCAGCCAGCCTTCTAACAGACTAGTTTTATTACAGTATGTAGACTATGAATCGAAAAGAGTCGAGAAATTTAAATGACTTCATCATTTTAAATAACCAGGAGGTGGTCGAGGCTTCAGGTGAACCGAATATTCCTACCGTTTTAATGAAAGGTAGTGTAAGGCACGATTAATAATTCCTATCATTTACACAGCTTTTGGTGATTGGTCTATCGCAACACCTAGTTCTTTCTCCTTTTTTACAGGTGTTATGGAAGTATTACCTACAAATTAGATTGGTGTGAGTTATTGTGACTCATCTTTTGAAAAATTCATGCAGCTCATTTTGCGCTTTATGCAGTGTTTTACGGACTTACTTCTTTCCCACATGTGGTTCGAGGTATTTTCACCTACATCGTTTATGTAGCTCAAGGAGGCGTATCATATGTCCCAACGGGATGAAGAAACTGCACTAGTTGAGACTGTGTGTGAGAAGGACCTACGTGTGTATGTTGACAATGAGCTGAAATTCTCGGGCCATTGTGAGAAGAAGGTAAATCAGGCAAATAGATTATTGGGTCTTATAAGAAGGTCGTTCAGATATCTAGACGGTCCGTCCCTCGTAACGATCTTCAGGAGTGAAGTGCTTCCCCATCTGGAGTACTGTCACCCCATCTGGTCCCCGAGATATGCTAGGGACTGTCAGTTGGTTGAAAATGTTCAAAGGAGGGCCACCAGGCTGGTGCCTGCACTTCGGCACCTCAGCTACCCTGAGAGATTGGAGCGCCTGAACTTGCCTAGCTTATACTACAGACGGGCAAGGGGGGGACCTAGTTGAGGTGTATAAGCATCTCAGGGGGCACTACTCAGTTGAGTGTCCTTACTTGGAGCTGGCGGACGCTCGCCCCACAAGGGGTCACAGCTCAAGATTGAAGAAGCTGCAAGTCCAGAAAACCGTGAGGGCAAACTTTTTCGGAGTGAGGGTTGTAAACTCTTGGAACAATCTACCAGAGAGTGTTGTGACGGCACCGAGTGTGAGCTCTTTCAAGACAAGACTTGACCAACACTGAGCGGGTTCAGGTATTCAGGAGCCGGTGCATGCCCAGTATTTGGGCTAACAGTGCGTGACAGAGACGTGACCGATCGCCCGGGCGGCTAGCGAGCCGATCTTTTGGTGAAGAATATAAATGAAAAGAGACGTGACCGATCGCCCAAGCGGCTAACAAGCCGATCAGTGGCGAAGAGGATAAAAGTGAAAGAAAGAAAATTTTTGGTCCCAGGAAGGATGTTTTTAGTACTTGACTGGGAACTTTTCTCCAGGTTGATGATCTGTGTATATGCCCATTTATTTTCCCTCCCCTTAATCCACTACTTAACACCATCCTGATGTTTTGCGCGTCATGCCATTACGCCTCAATCTTCAGGACGCTGCATGTGGAACATCATCAAACGCCGTAGAGAATATCATGTACAGTATAACACATCCACTGGTAAACTTTGGTTCATATATTATTATATTTTGTTATTCTTCTTGAAATGTAAGGAGATGTGTCAGTCCAGAATTTATCTCCGTGAAAGTGAAACCACATTTAAATGCGTTGAAGAGTCTGTGTTCTGTCAGGTGATGAATGATGGCCTCCCACAAAATTTCCTCAAACAGTTTGTACTTATATTACTGTATGTTGATTGGCTTATAGTGTACTGGTACACTCTTCTTGTACCCTTCTTGAAGTTGGAGATGGCGTTGGCACGTTTCTTTAATCCTGGGATATTCTGAACAGTAGTCTTAGAGGAGTGCATGGCTCATTCGCTACTTCTTTTAAAATTTTGATCAGTATAAATCATCCTGGCATGTAAATCAGTGTTTCATGTGTGAACGCTGATGCAAAGTATTCAGTCTGGGTTTTCTTTTCATTTCCTGAAGAGATGGGAATAAGCAGCTGGTGGAGTTGTTGGCTGTCATTGGTCGATTTGCCTAACTCATTACTGTTGTTTGTATATCTTCACTGTCTAGGTAATGTGAAAACTGTATACCTGCATGGTCTATGTATCTACAATGTATACTTGTGTTGTCTATAGCAGTGCTTCTTAACCATTTACAACATTATTCATCCTATTTTTGTCTTCGATAACTTTTTTTTCTCAGTATTTTTTCCCTTTGAGCACAGACACAGACACTGTAGTCTCATAGAAGATAGAAGTTAATAAAACAGTAGATTGAAACAGTCTGCAGATACGTTTTTGATTCATGTGACTTAAAGGTTAGGATCTTGACAGAAAGAATTACTCCAACCTTATTATCCTTTCGTTTATTTTATCTATAATATTTTAATACTAGGGAATTCGTCTCTGCACGCGTATCTAAAAAAAAAAGTAATCCCCCCATATCATGTCATACCATAAATACCATATCCACATGACACACTTATATCCACATGAACACTCAACAAAAACTTCTCGAACTCCTGGGCACGATGGATGTGAGAATGAGCAGCATGGGGCTTGGCATCTCGGAATGGTTTCAGATTCTTCGTTCATTTTTCAGACTGCATGGTGCTCATAACGTTCTAGATGTATTTGGTGAGTGTGTACATAACGTCTCCGCCATTCTCATTAACCCTATTCTAACATACTAACTCACCCGTCAGTCCTTCACCTCATACGCATTCTTACTTTTATCCTCTTCGCCACTGATCGGCTCGTTAGCCGCTTGGGCGATCGGTCACGTCTCTGATTACTTTTCCTTTTAATTTATCTTCTTCACCAAAAGATCGGCTCGCAAGCCGCCCGGGCGATCGGTCACGTCTCTGTCACGCACTGTTGGCAAATACTGGGCATGCACCAGCTCCTGAATGTACCTGAACCCGCTCCAGTGTTGGTCTTGGTCAAGTCTTGTCTTGAAAGAGCTCACACTCGGTGCCGTCACAACACTCTCTGGTAGATTGTTCCAAGAGTTTACAACCCTCACTCCGAAAAAGTTTGCCCTCACAGTTTTCTGGACTTGCGGCTTCTTCAATCTTGAGCTGTGACCCCTTGTGGGGCGAGCGTCCGCCAGCTCCAAGTAAGGACACTCGACTGAGTAGTGCCCCCTAAGATGCTTATACACCTCAACTAGGTCCCCCCATGCCCGTCTGTAGTATAAGCTAGGCAAAATCAGGGACTCCAATCTCTCAGGGTAGCTGAGGTGCCGAAGTGCAGGCACCAGTCTGGTGGCCCTCCTTTGAACATTTTCAACCAACTGACAGTCCCTAGCATATCTCGGGGACCAAACGGGGTGACAGTACTCCAGATGGGGAAGCACTTCACTCCTGAAGATCGTTACGAGGGACGGACCGTCTAGATATCTGAACGACCTTCTTATAAGACCCAATAATTTATTTGCCTGGTTTACCGTCTTCTCGCAATGACCCGAGAACTTCAGCTCATTGTCAACATACACACCTAGGTCCTTCTCACATTCAATCTCAACTAGTGCAGTTTCTTCATCCCGTTGGGACATATGATAAGCCTCCTTACCGTTGGTACGCCCTAGGTGCATCCTCTTACACTTCGTGACATTGAATCTCAGCAGCCATTTCTTCGAACCATTCCTGGAGCCCACAGAGGTCCTTCTGCAGCTCTTCGCAGTCCGCTTGGTTCTTAATTTTTCGAAATAACTTGCCATCATCGGAAAACATTTGTATAGAGGAGTGTACAACGTCAGGCATGTCATTTATGAAACAAACAAACAACAGCGGGCCCAATACACTGCCCTGTGGTACCCCACTTGTGACAGGTACGGATGACGATTTCGTGCCATTAATCACCACACACTGCTTGCGGTCATGTAGAAAGTCTTCTATCCACGCTAGGACATTTCCCCGAATTCCGTACCCTTCCAGTTTGATTTTCAGCCTTTCATGGTGTACACTGTCGAAAGCCTTGGCAAAATCCAGGTAAATATTGTCGATATTACCACCCCGTTTCAGAATATGGGTCCAAATATCCAATACCTTGAGAAGTTGTGTTAAGCAGGAGCGCCCCGGCATAAAACCGTGTTGGCAATCCTTTACAAGGTTGTTTCGTATTAGATGTGCCATTGCGGCATCTCTGATAATACTCTCAAGTACTTTACATATTATGCTGGTCAGGCTCACCGGTGTATAGTTGTTTGTGGAGTGACGATCACCCTTCTTGAAGATAGGACTCACATAAGCCACTTTCCATTCACTGGGGACCTTTTGTTCATCCAGGCATTTACAAAACAGGATCTTCAGGGGCTCTGCAAGCTCGTTGCACAACTCTCTTAGCACTCTAGGATGTACCATGTTATGGCCGGGACTCTTATGGACCTTTAGCCTGGACAGTTTATTTCTAATACCCTCTTCTGTGAACACAATGTAGGTCAGTGCTGTGTCGAACCGTCTGTCCTCAAACGCAGGAAGGTTAGTTGCATCCTCTTTTGTGAACACCGAGGAAAAGAAGCTGTTCAATGCCTCAGCTTTATCCTGGTCAGAATCTGCGTAACTACATTCCACCAGCCTCAGGTCTGATACTCCTACTCGCGTTTTCAATTTCGTCTTTGCATAGCGGTAAAACGCCTTTGGGTTTGGCTTGACCTCGCTTGCAACCAGCCTCTGGAACTCCTTTTCGGCCCTTCTACACTTGGTTTCTGGCTCTTGCATACATCCTCCTGTCTTGCTCATCGTTTGACCCAACCCACGTCTTGAATTTCTGGGTTTTCTTAGTTTTGTCGACCGCCGCATGGTTCATATGTATTGGTCCCCTCGTATTCCTAGAAGCACTGGGTTTGATCTTGGGTATATATTTATCGATCAAATGGGTCACTTTACTAGTTATGAGAACCACTGATCTATATGCATGGTAAACTATATGCCTGTATTGTCAATATACAAACAATCAATTTTAAACACTTACGACAATTTTATTGAATATATATCTAGTTGTCTCAGTTGATTTTCTCTTCTAGAGCGCCTATATTTTACTTGGTGTCCGGATAAAACCCCAACGGACAAAACCCTAGTCTCATATATATATATATATATATATATATATATATATATATATATATATATATATATATATATATATATATATATATATATATATATATATATATATATATATATATATATATATAAGTAAAATAAAATAAAACACTTTTACGTTTAGGTTAGGTTAGGTTAGTGTTGACAAATGACAACCCCGTTGCTTAACACAATTGCACAAGGTATTGGATATTTGGACCCATATTCTAGAACGGGGTGGTAATATCGACAATATTTACCTAGATTTTGCCAAGGCTGAAAATCAAACTGGAAGGGTACGGAATTCGGGGAAATGTCCTAGCGTGGATAGAAGACTTTCTACATGACCGCAAGCAGTGTGTGGTGATTAATGGCACGAAATCGTCATCTGTACCTGTAACAAGTGGGGTGCCACAGGGCAGTGTATTGGGCCCGCTGTTGTTTGTTTGTTTCATAAATGACATGCCTGACGTTGTACACTCCTCCATACAAATGTTTGCCGATGACGCCAAGTTATTTCGGGAAATTAAGAACCAAGGGATCTGTGAAGAGCTGCAGAAGGACCTTCAGAGCTCCAAGAATGGTCGAAGAAATGGCTGCCGAGATTCAATGTCACGAAGTGTAAGAGGATGCACCTGGGGCGTACCAACGGTAAGGAGGCGTATCATATGTCCCAACGGGATGAAGAAACTGCACTAGTTGAGACTGAATGTGAGAAGGACCTAGGTGTGTATGTTGACAATGAGCTGAAGTTCTCGGGCCATTGCGAGAAGAAGGTAAACCAGGCAAATAAATTATTGGGTTTTATAAGAAGGTCGTTCAGGAGTGAAGTGCTTCCCATCTGAGACTGTCACCCATCTGGTCCCCGAGATATGCTAGGACTGTCAGTTGGTTGAAAATGTTCAAGGAGGGCCACCAAACTGGTGCCTGCATCTCGGCACCTCAGCTACCCTGAGAGAATTGAGCGCCTGAACTTGCCTAGCTTATACTACAGACGGGCAAGGGGGGACCTAGTTGAGGTGTATAAGCATCTCAGGGCACTACTCAGTTGAGTGTCCTTACTTGAGCTGGCGGACGCTCCTCCCCACAAGGGGTCACAGCTCAAGATTGAAGAAGCCGCAAGTCCAGAAAACCGTGAGGGCAAACTTTTTCGGAGTGAGGGTTGTAAACTCTTGGAACACCCACCAGAGAGTGTTGTGACGGCACTGAGTGTGAGCTCTTCAAGACAAGACTTGACTAACACTGAGCGGGTTCAGGTACATTCAGGAGCCGGTGCATGCCCAGTATTTGCAACAGTGCGTGACAGAGACGTGACCGATCGCCCGGGCGGCTAGCGAGCCGATCTTTTGGTGAAGAATATAAAATGAAAGAGACGTGACCGATCGCCCAAGCGGCTAACAAGCCGATCAGTGGCGAAGAGGATAAAAGTAAAAAAGTAAAAGTCCGTTGGGGTTTTGTCATGGAACCATTTTACTTCATCTTAAATTCCTACACCTACTTTTTGTGTGAGTTTGTTTGGTACGTCGTTGCAAACTAAATGATTCAAGAAGAAATACGTTTTGAAATCTACGTGAGAGAAAGATAAGATATATTTGTACGTGTCTGTGTAAACGTAGAGGAGATTGTCATGTTTTAGCTGAGCCATAACTGGGGACAAGTGTATGGCAACATTGTGTTGTTTTCCTCATGGATGTACTGATAATGGCGGCGCACATCCCTTCATGAAGTATAGTCATGAGAGTCAAGCACAGATAATTGTAATGAATAAACGGTATCCTACATCTTAAAATCGTCCTATGTATATAAAAATCATAGTAGGTATGAATTATTTAACATACAAACATGATAACAGAGGAATGTTTCCAGCAAGTTCGTAGGTTGAGTCCATTTATTTATTTATTGTTTGTATGAAAGTAAATCTTGAGCTGTTGTTGGTGTTACATCTGGATGGTAATAATTTAGTGTACATTATAAAATAAACATTAAATAATCAAATGGGGAAAATTAATAGACGGTTTTAATTTACTCTTGGATGATTTAAATAACTACTTATACTATTTTATTCATAACCTCAAGTATAAATTCAGATCCAATATTAACTTCTTTTGTTTCTTAGACGATTTTAAGGACTAATTAGAGTAGATAATTATTGTAGTTGTCCTCCCTGTGTTGTGGGCCGTCAAACGATGACTGTGTGTTGAGGGACGACCTGACCATGGACGGGTTGTATACATCCACCAACACTGTGTCAACTTCTTGTCTTATATATCTATGTGCATGAACGGTGATTTATTGTTCCATATACACAATTAAGAGACGACAGATTAATTCACTCCACATCTCGGAGGGGGTGAGTAACTAGAGTGTCCAGGGTGTGGGTTATGATGTATACCTTAAACCTGTACTAATTTTCCTTACATGTGATATGAAACTTTGATATAGAGTTTGGTCTTTTTTTTTGTATATTAATGATGGGATTAAGTCACTTCAGTCATCCAAACTAGAGATTGGAGGAGGAGGCTAGTGGCTTTTGTAGGATTCTCCATTGTCCTTGATAGTCTTGTTTAGGGATATTTTAAGCAATTATTCTGCAAACATTCACTAATGATTCAGTAGTTTTAATGAAAGTTTGGGAAAAATGTAATTGTTACGACTTTTCCTACCTTGTTAATCTTGATCCCCACCAGAAGGGTTTGGAAGCAGAGGCAAAATGTGGAATTAAAACATAAGTATGAGAACCTAACCTAACCTGGTTATTGTATACTTACTTATTGGGTAATTATTCTACAAACACCGGCATATGATTTAGGCACATAATCAGACAATGGCTTATGGTTTAGGATCGTTTACAGGTTTGGTAAAGTATGAGAACACCACAACCACCAGAAGGAGCTGTTCGATTTTGTTAATTTTTTCCACAGATGTTCATATCATCATAGTAAGTATTTTAAGAAATAACATTTACTAAAACCTAATCGAACCTGACCTAACCAACCAAAGAAACCCACCTAGCATGGGTAAGTACTCAAGTGCTGTGAGCGATTTTGCTAGTATTTTGCATGAATTTTGCTGCTTTTATTGGAGATAGATTTTTTGAAAAAAAAAAAGAAACAACGTTTTTCAATTATGGTCAAACATTATTTTTTTCAGCTTTTCTGGAGAAATCAACATCCTTCAGTAAATAAAACACAAAAATTTATGCAGGAAAATTTTTTCTTCTGCTTTATGTCCACAAAGTAACACTAACCTACCCCCCTTGGAGTGGATATGTAATGTATTCAGTATTTAACTTAAACCTTATTTGACCTAACCTAGCATAACCTGACCTAACTCCCTGGGTGGGGCGTTTCATGACCCCGAGTTCTTATATATGTCAGTATTTAACTTATCCTTATTTAACCTACCTCCCAACCCTGAGTGGTTATATAATATTGTCTGTATTTAACTTATCCTTATTTAACCTACCTCTGAGTGGTTATATAATATTGTCAGTATTTAACTTATCCTTATTTAAATTCTAAAATAAACACTTCCCAAAAGAGAACAGTGTCACTAGCTATGGATGAGTTGAGGGTTGAATTTTTTCATAAGATGACAGGTCAATGGGGAAAGAAACTAATTTTATATGGAAATTATATTTTTAATAAATTGGGCCAAAAGTGTAATAAAGAAGGATTAAAGTTGCTAAAATGTCATGTATCAAGTTGTGAGAATGGTTGTGACGTCACAGGTTGTGTCGACATTTCATGAGACAGCCAGCTGTGGCGTATGTGTTGCTACCAGCAGAAATACAGAAATTGTGGTCATATACAATGTTGATATAAACAGACATACCTTATTTAGGTAAAATAAATTACTGCTCAAGTATTCATCGTAGTATTTACTTGCTGGGTGCCAAAAGATACAAAGACCTGTAACTCCAAAATGGAAGTTTTCATTACTGTTTTATTTCATGTCTGGAAAATTTAAGTTTTCGTCACTGATGTCTGTATTTAATGTTGTGGAAAGACTAGGGACAACCATGACCAGAGGATGGGCTTGAGATGATCAGATGACAGCTGTAATTTAACGCCAGTCGTAGCTGGATGGCCGAGTTCTTGATAATACTTACAATCATAAAGACATCTACTTTTGGTAAATTTCTTTTCATCTGCCTTGATGAACCCTGGAAGTAGTTGTCCAACCGCTCTGACTGATCGACTCTGTAAATAAATATTATTAGATAATTAATTGTGCTTACTGTGCAACACAGTAATACTATTTTGAATATATAAATATTACTACACATTAACTAATTCATTCAATGGATATTAGCTGCCCTGACTACAAATTTCATAGTATAAACATTCCAAACAATATTGGTATTATTTTTGTTTGGTCATCTGGGGAACCTTAAGATTCTAACTATGGATTATATACTTCAAACAATAAGACACGTTATCTCTATGGGATTTCTGTCAGAAAACATTTTTCGTCGCATAAGAAAATACAGGTCATAGGTTAGTTATGATTAGTTATAAGGTTAACTTATCATACATCGTAAGGAGGTAGTAACTCAAAACTAGTGATTTCATAAAAATGAAGGTCTAAATCGTTCATAACACATCGCAAAACCACCAGAAAAAAACCAGTCTGCATGTTCAAGTACAGGCGACCAAACTTAAAATTTACCCAATATAGCCTATCTGGAATCTACATCCAAATACTTATGGTAGTTAAATAAAATATTACCCATCAATTAATATAAATGATGATATATCCCGTGGTTCATATAGTGAATCTTCAAAACAATAACAGCACTATGTTGTCGTGGTTTACCTAGCATCAGGCATTCTCCAAACAAAGTCCAGACAATGTCATTACTTTAAATTAACTCAATCTCCATCTAATACTGATGTACTCTGTAAATGCACAAAATAGGAGAAAGTCTACCAGGTAAGAATACATGTAGCTGAGCTGGTGAACATGGGAGTTTTTAATGTCCATAAGAACATAAGAATGGAGGAAACTGCAGCGGGTCTGTTGGCCCATACTGGGCAGTCCCATATTACACCCAACCCTATCGTTCATATATCCATCAAACCTATATTTGAAGCAGTTTCACTGCACATATTTTCACTTACGAAATGTCCATGACTTAGACCATAAAAAACACCCTAAAACTTACCTGAACATGGCATTTGGGGTCAAAGAGGCTACCCTTTGTACAACTTGACTGCAGCTGTGAGTTTGACAGAAAGCATCGTCACAGGGTAAGTTATGACGTCATTGCAAATGGCGGCTCTGTTTCTAGAGAAATAAACTTATCTCACTATTGTAGCAGGACTTAAACTTTTATTACAAATTATATACAGTACAGTATTGATTTACGCCGATTTTGTTTACGCGCTTGGTCATTTACGGTGCCTTGCCAGAATGAAATGTTTGAATTACGTGAAAATTTCATTTACGTGGCGAGCTGCTGGAGAGGTCCAGACGCGGCCGCGCCATTTTTTACTCGTGGTCCATTCTTTACCATACGTGGGAAGCGGCGCGGTGAGGGTGCGACAGGTCGCTTCCACGTTATCGCTGACGCCATATGACGATCGGACTGTGATTGGGTCACGATCTACCTCCCTCTGCCGCTAGCTGTGATTGGTTTAATGTAACATGACGTGCCCTGCCACCAGAAGGAAGGAGTCGCTGACCTAGCTGGGCCACTCATTGTTCTCAGTTCATACAGTTCTCTCTGTGCCTGCTATTCCCCTCCAATGGCTTCCGCTGGACCCCCACCACCCTAGAAAACCTTGAACCTGGACCAAGCCATGATTATGAAGGAAGTCATTGAGTTGGGGAGAAAATCAATCTCATCCTTGACAAAGACACAGTCAAGCCGCATGAAGTGTCTAATAACCTACTGTCGAAAATTATGGAGCCGTGATGTCCAGATGTATCACGACAACATCAATGCTAGTCCGCCCGTACCCACCACAACCACAGCCAGCCCAAGTTAGTGATAATGACAGTGACGATATGGACTTTGAGGAGTTTGTCGGGAGGCCCTGCAAACCTTTGTGAATAGTGATAGTGATTCACCGAGGGCAACTAATCTGCCTCTGCCTCAAACCAGTCAGCCACCGTAATGCCAACCCATCTCTTCTACCAACACCTTATTTGTACAGTAGTGTAGTTTTTATTTAGATATTATGGTGTCAATACCATCATAAAATTATGTTGTTATTTTACTACAAGGTACGTGATAGTCGGAAAAGTGGAGTTTGGAGTCGGCCCAGTCTCTATTTCAATTAATCCCATATGTTCCGTTATTTCGTTTATGGCTGCTTTACTGGACCTCCACGGGTTCAATTGACCGCAGAATGGAGACTATACTGTACTGTATACCGATCACTTCACAACGCGGGCAGAGTGTATTTGTGTTTACCCAGAAACCAACTCGTCCATTAACAACAAAATTATGGTGGAGCTGTGTTCTTGCTAGAATCATTGGCAGCATTAATGTACAGTACTTTGTTAACCCTAACTTGCTAGCAGGAAGGTGCCAGACTCCCGCCATATTAAACAGAATCTACTTATTTTGGTATCTGTCCAATGAAAGTAACTTTGTTGAAGCATCATGGTGTATTTTAATTTTTGGTGGACGTGAGAGTACGCTTGGACTAAGCGGGTTGGTTGTAAACAAACAGATGACAACAAACGTCAGGCCTGAAATCCTCTATTGCCCCATGAAGAATTCTAAAATGCTGAGTATTCTTATGTCGCATTTTAAGTACTGAACTGTACAAGCGTTTGGTCAACATGTCATATGTCCGTGTGAAAAGTCCCATAAACTCCATTGATTTTTTATTGATACAAAAACAGGCATGTGAAAGAGGCCCAACGTGACTGTGCAGGAGAGGTGTTGAACAGTGGGAATAAAGTGGCTTAATTCAGTTAGTTAAATGTAATGGGGTTTACTGTGTCTAGTTTACATACAGTATCTGTACAGTACTTTAATCAATGAAATTGTATTTTGTTTTGTTATACAGTAGGTATTGACTGACTAAAAATTTTTATATATTCAGTACAGCATTTGTTGAGGATACTGGTACTATAGTTTATTGCTGTACACCTATATTTTAATATTTATGACTTGCGGTTTCTACTGTTTATTGTAATACAAGTTTATGAAGGTAGTGTGGTAGTGAAAGAAACACGACTAAGAGACTTTTTCAAAAGAATAATAAACATAGATATGTACATGGTGGTTGGCAGGGCTATATCACGACTCCCCATTGGTCATTTGGTGTCAGTTTTGTCCTTTCCACCAATCACGTGCTGCCATCTGAGCCACGGTGTGCACCAGGTCACCCAGCCTGCTTTAGTGTTGATGTTCGGATACAACATGATGTAAGCTGCTTCAGGGCTTTACTGGTCTTGTTTTGCCCTTAGAGCATAAGGGCACCTTCATCTGTGTGTATGTGATTGACAAAGGTGCTGGTTGTCCTGTGGTGTCTGGAGGTCTGCTCGGTGCTCTCGGAGTCTCACCTTTAGACTTCTGCTTGTCTCTATATAGCATTATGGGCACCATAGCCCAGACCATGTGTTTGTGCGCCCGGAGTGATTGAAAATTTATTTAATGTGGCCTGCGGTTCAGGTAAATGTAGCCAGTTTATGGTGAGTGAAGCATTATTTATTAAAAGAATAATCTTCACACCATTACAGTACTGTTTCATCACCTAAGAGTAAGTAACTACAGTTGGTCCTCATATTACGCGTCCCGCATTCCGCTGCCACCGTTAACGCCTTGCCAGAACCTAACATTTTCACATTCCGTCGGGAACCCCATTACGCGGAGAGCGGCTGGCAAGCCGCCATTTTGGGATCCAAACCTCCCGCCATCCGCCATGTTGTGTGGTGCTAAAATAAAAGGCGCATACGTCTCCCAGTCATCAAACATGACCAGTTCTTCACCCTCCACCACTACAGCCGCCGCCAAAGATAGTGATAATTATAGGAGGATATGGACTTATATGAACTTTGGGTTTGACAAAGAGGCCCTAAGCCTCTGTGGTGGATAGTGATACAATTGATACAAGTGATACAGGTGAGGGCCAATAATCGTCTCTGCCCGAACCAACCGCCCATCCCTGTGCCCAGCCATCTTTCTACTAATGTAAGTGTTAAAAACCTAATATTATTGATATTTCTCTTAATTATTAATTGTGTGCATGCCATCATAAAAGTTAAGATAATATTTTTTACAACATAGTTGTGTGTCGTCAAAAGTGAGTTTGGGATCTGCCGACTACTTTCAATTAATCCCCAGTTATGTTATTCACTTACGCTGCCACTTCCGCTGCCCGGGTTACATTAACTGCAGAATATGAGGACCAACTGTGAATGTAACAGTGAAATAAGTACTGTATATATAGTCAACAATATAAACATTTTAACTAGTGAGTTTACAGGCCAACTTCGCGAAGACTGTTTGTTGGATTAGCTGCAATGTGGCAGTGGGTCACTTGGGGAATTGACTAAGGTTGTAAGTTGCGAGATCATGGGCGGTGATCACGAGGGTTTAACTATTATACTTCCAGAATAACACAAAACTCCTAAGTCGACCTTGGAAACCCACAGTTGGTGAGTAATTAGCATTGAAATAAAAATAATTAAAATCTTCCAAGCATCACAACCACTAATCAGGCACGGTTCCGCTTAATCTGCTAACCGCTAATTGAGCGGTTAACTTTCTCGTTAGCGATTATTATTGCGCTTAACTTGAAACCATTAGCGATCCAATTAGCTTCCGCCAAATTTAGTTCACTCACTCTAAGTCCGCTAAATTTTATACATGTTTGTTCATGTTTGTTGTCAGCGTGTGCGCGACGCCACGGTTCTCCAACCGCCAGTCAGGCACTCTTGGCTGACTGCGCGTTAGCACGCAAAGATATCTTGAGGGCCAAGACCACTCTGTCAGATGGCAACTTTGAGGGGCTGATGTTTATGAAGGACAACCAGCATCACGCCGAGGCGATGGAGAAGGCCCAGCACTGCAGCCGGAGTAAATGAAATTTTTCGATTATTAAAGTTTAATAGTATTTTTTACGGTAATAAAGACTGTCAGTGTATGTTGAAAGAATCATAGAGTGTAATTCTAAACTAATGTATAATTTCATTTCTCATTTATTTGTTAATTTAATTAGGATTTTTTTGTCAATACATTTGGTTATGCTAAGTACTGCATAAGTTCATAACCAGGATGTCATCCAAGGTGTGCGCCAAACAAATTTTTCTTAAACTTAC
This sequence comes from Homarus americanus, assembly GCF_018991925.1. NCBI lineage: Eukaryota > Metazoa > Arthropoda > Malacostraca > Decapoda > Nephropidae > Homarus > Homarus americanus. Next base: position 14,435 of record NW_024727469.1, read on the forward strand.
TTTTCATTAAAGTTTAGAGTTTTCTGTTTATTTACATGAATGACTAAGACCAACAATAAGTTATATAAAAATGCACTGGTATAATGTGTGGTTGGTATTGCATATTTACATGAATAAAGAATAAGGTCGATAGGTTGTATGAGAATGCAAATTAATTATTTGTGAAATTGTGTACAGTGTACACCTTGATGTTGATCATCATCTGATCTTGGCATGATGCTATTTGCTACCTATGCTATACAGTACTATAGTTTTTGGATTCGTTATACTTTCTGTCTTTTCGCAGTAAATAAAGATTATACAGTAGAAGTCCAAAAACGGACTGCTTGGGGATTGGGTCGGGTCCGATTCTCCGGATTCTCAGGCAGTACTTTTAAAAATTCAAATTTAAGGAGGAATAAAGAAGAGATGAACAGGTACATTTTGATAGTTTATTCATTAGCAAATATAGCATGGCTCATTTATCAAAACGAAAGCAGTTTTAAAGAGCTGTGAATTCTAGAATCTTATTCTTTGCCTTTTTTATATTATAAATTATCGACTTTCCAATGTCATATGTTTCCATTAGAACAGTACTTCACACCACGTTCTATGTTCTAATTATTTCAAGTTTGTCACTCAATTTCAACGTGTTCTTCTTTCTTTTCACACAACGAAGTTTATCTACTTTAGGAACCATTATTATGGGCTTGTAACAGTACTCTGTAAATGGAAAGAGTAGGATCCTAAATTACATACGTTGTCACAGTTTGATTGCTCGTTTTAAAGTGGCGACCGCTACAGGTCGCTTTTGCGCTAGTGCAGGGTGCTCACGCGATGCATTATTACACAAAAGCCAGCTAAAAAAAAATTTTCAAAAGTCCGATTCTCGAAAGGTCCGGATTTCTGGATCCTGATTTTTGACTTTTACTGTAAAGTGTATGTTGAAACGAATGTAACTAATGTTTAATTTCATTTGTTCATTTAATTATTTGTGTACACCTTGATCATCATCTGATCTTGGCATGCTATACCTTATGGAAAGCTCTATGTCTAAGCTACAAAACAACATATGAAAATCAGCTCTCCAGGTCTGTTTATAAGGGTTTTAGAGCCAAAAACAAAACAAACCGGTTAAATTCATATAATAAAGTTAGCGGTTAGCGTTAGCTTACGTTTATTTTTTAGCTGTTTAACGGTTTAGCTGCTAGCGGTTAACTTTTAGTTAGCGGATTAGTGGTTAGCGGTTAACTTTTGTTTAGCTGGCCCACCACTGCCACTAATTAACCCGCAATGGAATCGTGGAACTATAGATTTGGAATCAGCATGCTCAGGAATACCTATACTGAGATGTGCTGATAGGTTGTTAATAGTAGTCTTCATATGCCAAGATTAATATTGGCATTATTCTGGTGGTGTGTTTCATAAGTAAGAAATATGCTGTAACTGTAGGAAAAATCAATGTACTGTACAGTAAGTCTCGCTTAACGCTGTTCCCCGATAACGTTGTTTCGCTATAAAGTCGCTACCTTTAGATACCCATGATTCGACACTGTCCCGCCAGTTCGGTATAACATCGCCATGGACTACTTTCACGGCGATCACCCAATCTCATCTTGGTTTCTCTCACGCCTTCTCAGAGAGAAGTGCTCGCAGCGTGTTTAAGTGTTTTAGCTCTAAAACTGGACTGTAACCATTTGAAATGGCTTCATAGCCTGCGTTTAGGAGAATCTCAGTCAGAGTGGGAGGAGGAGCCACCCCGGTCTCAGTGACTCGCCACCCTACCTCTCTCCACTACCCACCACACACCGCCTCCACCTCCGCCCATGAGTGAGTACAATGCAAAATGATTTAGTTTATTTATATTTTTGGGTGGATAATATATACTATTTTCTATAAAATTCCATTGGATTTATGTATATGTAATGTATTTTATGGGGCAAAGGAGGCTGGGGAACGATTCCGATTTTACCTATTTCTTATGGGAGAAAATTGATTGCTAACATTGTTTCCGATAACTTCGTGGTTTTCAGGAACGCAACCAGGTTAGTTTAAGACTACTGTATTCTACAGACTGCTTTGCTCTTCTCCTGTTAAATGCAAAGAAACATTAACATACTGTACTACAGTACTTTAAAAAATTATTATGATGGAATTGTTTCATAAATGGGAACAAAACTGATTGTAAACTGAAAATATCGTATGACGTGACGATAAATTGCTTCACTATGTGTGCTAATACAATATTAACATTACTTTTTGGTTAGGTAGGATTTGGTGGGTTGGCCCGCAGAAAATAATACCTAAATCATAATGCAGCCCATGACTGAGGAAAGGCTGCCCAGTGCCCATGCCTGCGCTTATGTTGTCTTGTCACAGGATCTGCAGGGTATACTGTACACAATGCTGTCTGTGTTTGTCTGGTCCATCTTAGTCGTGTTTCCTCACTACCATACTCAACTGTGAACAATGTTGTTTATGTAACATGCTGATGACTAAGTCATTGTATTTTTCACGAGTCACTGATTGAATTTTTTTCCACAGGATTTTAAACCATTTAAAATGGAGCCCAGAGTACAGTGGCTGAAGCAGATTCTACCTCCATCTTCCCACTCCTGAGGCTATCTCAATGCGGTTCCCACTCCTCACAGTCACTCCCAGATGGAATCCTTCCTCACAATCACCCCAGATGGAATCCTTCCTTCACAGTCACTCAGATGGAATCCTTCACAGTCACCCCAGATGGATCCTTCCTTCACAGTCACTCCCAGATGGAATCCTTCCTCACAGTCACCCCCAGATGGAATCCTTCCTCAGCTCATCGCTGCATCACAAGCACCACTTACAGTGATCACTCTTCTGGCTCATTAACAGTGTGGTCCACCCCACAGTCTCCACTAGTAGCAGACTGTCCTCCCTCACGTCGCCCACATCAGAGTATCTTTCCTCAAGTTCACCTCCAGGAGGGTCTTCCTCATCTGTTTGGACCCCCAATAGTTTTTACCACACTCACAATCCTCAACAATCGATTCCCTCACACAAACACTGTTGCAGTGGAGCCGTACCATCATCACATCTCCACCCACTTCAGATTACAAACATCACAAAATTACAGCCTACCTCTGTTACTTTAGGTTCATCATTTCTAGGAACCCTTCAAATGTATTATCTCAACTCCCCTCACTAGTGGTACAACCCAGTCTCCTCCCAATGCTCCATTAGACCTGGATTCCTTCTACGCCCAGTACTTCTTCAGGAAGTTGAGGTATGACCCATTGGCCTCTCCAGATTGGGATCGTGCAGGACCTCCTGGGAACCTTTGTGCTGGGCGTGAAAAAGTGAGTTGTTACAGTGTTAAATTGTATAGTATTGAACTTCATACATTAGGCATTTTTTATAATATTAGAAGTTAGAAAATAACGTAATAGTAATACTACTGTATGGTACTAAGTGGATTAGTGTCTAGTACAGTATAGTCTGTGTAAAGTTTGTTTTAGAATATTCGTAATTATATAGAATTTTTCTGTTTATTCTATTCTTATAACTTGGAATTTCTAATTCATTACTTGCGCGAGACATTTAAAATAAATAAATATATATACAGTACATACTGTACAACATTGTTGTTGTCCATCGAGGCAGGTGGCTTAAAAATTCATCCAAACTCATTTGCCTGATGGACACTCACTGAAGACCAAGTGCACTAACTACAGTGGTCCCCCGGTTACTCTAACACAATTCGTTCCAGAAGGTCATTGATTAGCTTGAAAATTTTCGTTAAAACCATTATTTCAATGGGATATTGGTAATTGGTTCCAGCTCTGAAAATTACATACAAATAAAATAAATGCAGTAAAGAATTCACTTACTTTGAGGTGCATGTAAAGGCTCCTGGTTGATGATGATGATGATGATGGGAATTAGAGGGGTGAAGGAAGAAGAAGGGGTGGAAGAAGTCACCCATGCTTCATGCTTCCTTTCACCCATAAAATTTTAAGTTCACTTGGTGTAATTCAAGATTATTTTCTTTAAATCAACACCGCACTGCATTATATATTGTCAATATGTAAAATAAATTTCAGAATGACCAATAATTGTACTGTAAAAACTTAAAATAATTTATGTTCAAGAGAGTCTCAAGCAAGATGCTTCCTCCGCTGAGTAGAGACACAAACGATGCCATTCTGGGTGAGTCAAGTGGATGTTTGGCCTTTTAAAACTACTATAGTTCCTGTACTTCAATTATGTTAAATAATTATTAAAATGACTAAAATTTTCATATAAGACTTGGAAAATTATTGAATAGTACAACCTTCTTGATATTTACTCAAATGGGAAGGAATTTAAGCCCTAAACCGATTACTGTGATGGCGGAATACTACAGCTGGTGAGCAGGAAAAACATGTTGGGAAAAATTGCTAAGGAATTCTTTAACCTAATTGAATATTCTTATGGAAGGTAATTCGCTTAACGAGGTGTTAGTAACAGAGGGATCACTAATCATGTTTATGATCCTGCACACAGTATACTCGGCTATAAAGCCAGTTGAAAATCAGAAGATTGTAGTTGTAACTTTCGAAAGTGAATGATATACCTGTACAGTGATGTACAGCCCTTCACTAGTAGCGTTTTACAGGGCACGCCATATAAACATTCCATAAATCATTAAATTAAGATATTTGTTTAATAATGTTTTACTTTGATTCCATAGTATGTTTACTACTGCGAGTTTCCTTCTGTCAAATGTAAACAAACACAGTGCTGCCACACTGCACATAACTTGGAAATGCTCTAGTGAAAGGGACTATACAGGGTACCTTGAAGAATAAGAGTCTCTAGTCATTAAAACACCAGTTATGCCAGTGTTGAGAACATAGCTAGACTTTGTCTTGTCATAAATTGTATAATTAAGGACATTAATTTCAGGGATCTCAGTAGCATTTTCACTGAACCTTTGCCTGGAATATTTGCTGTCTCCTGAGGAGGACAACTTATTCAAGGTCCACTGCCTTATTATTGGACCATTCGACACACCATAGAAGGGGATTTTTCCACTTTCTTGTCCGGTTTGGTCCACAGTATCCTCTTCATCCACCCAGAATGCGACTATTGACGACTGGAGGATTCTGTTAGATTCAATCCCAATTTATACAAAAATGGCAAAGTTTGCCTTAGCATTTTGGGGGTAAGTGAGTGAATTCATTCCTTATCCTCTAAGAGATATAGCTGTGCTAAGACATTGTTTATCTGTTACCTTGGTCTGAATGCACTGTATTATTGTTTTGTGGATATATTGTGTGTGAAGAGCAGTTTTCCTCTGAGTTTTAAGGTTGCAAACTTAATACAGGTACAGTATTAACATATCAAAGTGAAAGTAAGATTTATAAGATTTTATGTAGTTTGTGACATATAGGTCGTTATATCTGTGTCTCTGTACATTATATATAGGTATTTGGTAAATATTTGTACAGCGTGTGTGTGTGTGCATCCGCGTGTATTTTTGTGTGTTGCCTGCATGAACATGAATTCACTTACCTCACATTTTGACTGATAAACTGCTAATTACTCTAGGCCTTTTGAGTGTGTGTCCAAGTTAACCTGACTAATACATAAGGCTAAAGACGCTCTAATCCTTCCACCCACAGGACTTGGTCAGGCCAGTGGAGTCCAGCATCCAACCTATCCAGTGTGTTGTTATCTCTCCAGAGTCTCATGAGACGGCGCCCATACCAACGAACCTGGCTATGAAAAGGTAACTGTGGTTCTTGGAGGAATTCACGGTCGGAGGGATTAGAAGAAAGGAGTACTGTATGGAGAGATGGTTAGTGTAAGATTAAGTACAGTAGTGCTCTAGATGAGGTAGGAGGATTTATAGATTAAGAAATTGAGGGGTTAAAAAACTGTTCTGTATATTGAGTGAAGGTGGTGTGTGGGTTAAGATATGGCATTTTGAGGGGTTAAACATGAGAGGCACTTAGATATGAGCCATTAAAGGGTAATGACCAAGTTAATTAGGGTTGAGAATGTGAATAATTATGGGTAAGGATGTGAACCAATCATGTATACAGTATAAAAGTATTAAGAAAGGTGTAAATTTATGAGGTAAGGATTTAAGGATAAAGGGTGGTCCTTCGTGAGGCAGAGCTAATCTTTGTGTTCATTCTCTACTTCATTTCTCCTCTGTAATGAAGGACATCATATTGATGGGTATATTTCATGGGTGCAGTACGGGTATTTGCATAATTTACCTTCACACAGACTATCTTCTTGTTACTGTAATGATATAACTGTGTGTTTATACCAGTTCAGCTTCTCCAAATATTGCACAGATACAGTCATGTTAGGGTTATATTCCAAATGTGAACAATGTGTTAAGATGTGAAGCTCTTCTTGGCAAATTAATAAATACCGGCACCGTATATCTCGGCCTATAAGATGGAATTTGAACCTTTAAAAATTCAGCCCAAAATTAGGGATCGTCTTAAGTACCGGTATAAAATTTTACCTCTTAAATATTGTGGTTTAGCGTGTCAAGAGTGGTGATGGAAAACATCGTAAACCACCCACAAGGTCCTACCACTAATTATTTTATACTGAACTTCTTACGATTGGGAAGCTGGATTAAAATAAGATTACCTGTATAATAAAATAGTAAAAATGTATTATAAACCTGTCCAACATACCGTAAAAGAACAATATATACCCCGGTACTAAACACAGCATTATCATACCACCGCCCCCCACCATTTGCCAGTGACGAGACAAAAAAGGAAAGTGACCGCTGTAAGAGGGGAGATTGGGCTATTTTAGGCCCGTCTTTTGTGTTCGAGGTGGTCAGTAATGCATATAGGTATATTTACTGATCATAATACTTATCTCCTATAAATAATTAATTTAAAATTTATTTTTTTGAAAAGAATATTCAGTAAATGACTGAGTTAATTCTTGAAACTACCAACAGTGGTAAATTTAGGATGAGAATGATGAAGATGAAGTCAGGTCATCTGATTTGGTGTTTGATCCTTAATGATCACTATAATGTATCAGGTCAGCTTCACCTACCAGGTATAATGGAAGCCTCCTTTGTCGCAAAACAAGTTTATAAATTAAAGAAAATACTTGCAGTGTGTTTAATATATTACAGTATATTATAAATAAATAAATAAACAAATAAATCGGTAAATCTATTTCAAGTAAATGGAAAAGATTTACTCGACACCGACATCAGTTCCAGTTAAATAACAGACGCTTAAGTGAGTCACTAGTGTTTACACTACAGTACACCAGCCGGTAAAATTTGATGCCAATACTTGAAGTGAATTGGCCTTATTTTAAATATCCAACCATGAATAAATGCAAAAATGAAAAAGATCAGCAAAAGTGAGAAACAATATACTGTATGTATGTTGTGTTGTCAAAGGAGAAGAAACAATTGAAACTCTGCAATTGTGTATAAATGAGGCAGAAAGATAGATCAGCAACCTAGGACTTGGTCACAATTTTTGTGATGCCATATGGAAGCAGGGTCTACCATTAGACAATACATTAGGCTTCCAATATCTTCCCAGGCGGTAGTATCTCCTTGTTTGGTAGCTGCCTACTACCTACACAACTTTTAGTAATATTACTTTGATGCAACATGATAAATTAGACAAACAATGAAAATAAACAAACAAAAGTTATTTACCAAGAAGCTTCCCTCTGACAGAGGATAAGAAGGGGAGATAAGAGGGCTATTTATAGCCCGTCTTTGTGTCCGAAGTGGCCAGTAATGCACTATAAATAATTCATTTAAAATTTACTTTTTGTACATAGAATATTCAGTACATGACTGCGATTATAAAATACAGTCATGCGCCGGTTAACGTCCTAGATACGTTCTTGGAAATGTGACATTAACTGAATGGACGTTGTCCGATCATCACATAAACTTTGTATTTATACTTACGTGTATGTGGAATACTATATACGCATATTAGGCGG